>NC_088653.1:18543598-18593598 GCF_964019385.1 Sycon ciliatum
GGACGGACGGACGGACGGACGGACGGACGGACGGACGGACGGCGGACAGACAGACACTGACAGACAGACAGCAACAGGAAAACATATCAGCACATACCTTGAACATCCATGGTGAACGTCACGTTTTCAGATCCGACATCGTTCCTAACCAGGACAGTGTAAACGCCGCTGTCCGAGGGTATCAAGCCGGTCAATCTCAATCGCAAACCATCACCGGACAACTGCACCTTGTCCACATCCGTATTGACTGGAGATCCGCTGTGCGTCCATACGATAGCTGGCACTGGATATGGTGTGTGTTTCAGTGTGACGTAGAACGTCACATTTTCACCGAGCAGTCTGGTGTTGGTCAAGGCTGAGAATGTGTCCACGACAGGTGGCACTGGAGAGGAATGAAAATACAAGGGAAACAGAATAATAACAATGTGTCACTTCAGGGATCGATTTATCCGGGTTCGCATCGCAGTTTGCGAATCAAAATTCACTGGCTGCGATTCGCTTTTCGTTTGTTATCGCCCAAAACTGCGATGCACTACAAAGACCAGTTGTGTGCAGTCTACATGCGACTGTTGACTGTTGTACACACTGCTGACTAGGGAGTAGTATTTTACTACTCCAACCAACTGGCCTGTCCTGCTCAGTCCGCGCGGGTCGCGGACTCGCGGATCGCGCTCTTTCGATTTTGGACACTGCACTAGCACTGGTCGTACATGACTGCAGTCTTCTGAAGTTTTGTACACGGCGGTGACTTTTCCTGATGTTCTCCTTTCTTCTTTCACTGTCAAGCTCAGTTTGTTTCTGTTTGACAAGGCACAGTTGAAGTCGATGGTTCTTAGTCTCATGTAGCCAACATGTCAGTGAGTCTGATCAGTGATTCACTGTCCAGAAGAGGGACAAAGAACTGGACGCGCCAGGAATGTCGATTCGTTTCGATGAAGAAAAGGAGAAAAGCGAAATTCGATGCGCTTTGCACGAAATGTCACGATCGTTTGAGCGCTTTCCTGAGGTTTCTTTGTCGAAGGAATCAGTGGAACTGCCCTGTTGAAAGACATTGTGTTGTGAAGAACTCGAAGACGGATGGACGCTGAACATGTAACGTGCCCAAGCGAAAACTCTAATGTAAATATTCAGGTCGAACATTCGCTTGGAAAAGCAAATAGCAACTGCAGCTATTGTCCTCTTCTTTACGAAATCCTGCTATTGTACAAGCTATACATGTAAACTTTTGATGAAGGAAAACTGCTAATCAATACTGGGAGTTGCTAGTCAATTGTAAAACTGTTTAGCAGTGACTGCTATGCAAAAAAATCAAGGTAAATCGATCCCTGTACTTGTATTGTTGTCGCACTACCTGACTGTGTAGTATCTTGTTAGGGGCCGTCCGTAAATATCAATGTTTTTTTAGAGACGATATTCGTTCGTATGGCGGGGGTTTTGACCCTGTTCGTTGTTTTTGGCGGAAAAAACATTGATCTTCACAGCTGCTATTTTTAGGTATGCACCTTGTACTTGCTTGTCTCGGCTCGTGCACCATGCAGCATGCAGGCACTTGAACCTTGTGACTTGTACTACTACTAGTACTGCAGCACGTATTATGTACCTACCTGTACACACAAACCGTTCAATATACAAAATATCGGTCCACTGCATAAATGTATGTATGTTCGTATTAGGGGTCTGGGGAGATATGAACAAATATCGTCTCTAAAAAAATATCGATTTTTACGGACGGCCCCTTACCTTTGTTGTATACTTTATTTATAGTGGAAATCAAAACAGGCAAAATGCCTAATAACATTGGACCCACTGTGAATAAAATGTTAATGATAGCTTGCATAGACCGAGGTCCTACCGGTAGGACCTACCGGTAGGACCATCATACACAGACATGCTGCATGGCCTATGTTCTAACATTGACCTAAAGCTTGACCCTAAACTGTTGCTCAGGGGCTAATGAAGGAGTCCATAAATTTTAGACATGATCGCACAAGGCATACTACGAAATTCCACGGTAACAGCCTATGGTAACCATGGAAACAGAGTATGGAATTATGCATCACACTGCCTTGGCAGGCTAATAGAAACATTAGGACCTCACCACGATTGATGTGCCATGGTCAAATTGCGCATATGCAATACACTGGACATAGCCTTGCATTTTGCGCCATTACTTTGCCTGACAAAGACCTCATCTCAACAATTGTTTCAAGAAATTTCTCAACCAAAAGCACTTTTGCAGCGCGATTTCTTGGGTCCTACCGGTAGGACGGTATGCAAGCTATCATTAAAGGATATTGTGGGGTACCTTGGTGGATTAGTAGACAAAGTACGCGCACTGAAAATAGATGCGCTGAGCCGTTTCTTGTTCGATTTTGACAAATAATGGCTTGTTGTTTTGCTCTCGACCTTGGCTATCCTTCTACCGTTCAATATTTTACAGAAATGCAACGGCTACCCCTGTTTTTTTTAGCCGAACTTTTGCCAAAGTTACTGGAAAACCCGGAACTCGTTTGAAAAAATACGAACGGTGGAAGTCTTGGAACGTCTTTCGTGCGTGTGGATTCAAAAATTCAGGCAGTTTGAGCCAACCGCAATGAATCCCGTAGAGTTGAAAGTGAGTGATATTGATGGGAAAATGCGATTTGAGCACTGACCGATTGTGTGGTACAGTATATGCACGCGCCTGTCACGTGCATGATGTAGCTGGCTACGCTAGCATGCCAATCCGTGAACCCTAAAATTTGAATGAGCCGAATTAAAAATGTGTGTAGACAAGAAGAAGAGAGAGGTGGACAGGCAGACTGACAAAGGCAAACGGAGTGCCGTATTTCCCCGATTGCAAATCGCACTCGATTGCAAGTCGCACTCCTATTTTCAAGTCCAAGTCCTATCGATTCGATATACTCACTTCAGTGGTAATCGTGCTCGATTTTAAGTCGCACCCCCGTTGTTGGCCTTGAAGTTGAGTGTAAAAAGGTGCAACTTATATTCGGCGAATTACGGTAACAGACAACCAGTAATGGTCACATATATACGTGCTAGTTTGTACGTGAAGTGTGTGGGTTACAGTGAGGGCTGCGTCCCACCCGCCTGTGTGGATTCACAGGAAGTGTGAGTTACGAAGTCTGAAGAAAATGTTGAACGGCCTCTGCTGGGATGACGACTACACCATAGCTCAGTGGTTAGAGCATCGCTGGCTACAAGCGAGGGTCCCTGGTTCGAGTCCTGGTGGTGACAGTCAATTTTTTTCTTCAGACTTTTCCCGTTTGTCTCTTTCCCTCAAACCAGTCATATATATATATATATATGGTCCGCAGATTGAGTATATATATATATATATATATATATATACACACAACAACAAGGTTGTCAATTTCATAATACTAAAAGCTTTTCACCCATTTTCATCAGTAGATACATGGGAATGAGCAAGAACGAAAACGAAGCCAGAATTTATACTGGGGGTAGGAATCAGCAAGAATATTCTTACGCGCCTCAAATTCACACTACACTACCATAAGAATGTATGGAGCGGTGGAAAAATGCGGGAACAACACATGAGGGGAATGCAGTACCAGAACAAACACGTGATAAAGCTGTCAGTCCGGTTGCAGCTTGAACAGCCGTAGCACCTTGATGTGCTTCTTTTGTCGACACAGCTCTGGCCTCAAGCTACGAATGTACAGCGCCTCCAGTGTGAATCTGTGCGCGCTGTTCCGGGCTGGTGTGATGACACTGAAGCTGCTGTTGCGTTCTTGCGGGATGCATTCAGGTTGCGCCTGCAAATGCTTTGTGATGGCGCTATCACTTGTTGCCACACGTTTGTCAGGCGGCTTCTTGTACAGCTTGTCTGGGATATGCTGCTTGATCCTTTCCGAGAATCGCTGACATGTCTCACCAACGTACGTAAGAATATTCTTGCTGATTCCTACCCCCAGTATAAATTCTGGCTTCGTTTTCGTTCTTGCTCATTCCCATGTATCTACTGATGAAAATGGGTGAAAAGCTTTTAGTATTATGAAATTGACAACCTTGTTGTTGTGTGTATATAAATTTTGTTCGCCTACATCTCTATTTAAATATATATATATATATATATATATATATATATAGAACAATAGAAGTGCTTTTGCACGAAACTCAGAGTAGCAACACTGAGAAACTTGGAGATCCTTTGTGTCTGAGTGTATATATATATATATATATATATATATACAGTTGTCTAAAGTCCCTAGGCTGCTTACAGTGCTCAATGTCCACTGGACGCTGTCTGATGAAGTGTTCTGACACGAAACTCGGAGTTACAGCGGAATGAGACTGGTTTGATTCATTGCTGTGTAATATTGTATATATATATATATATATATATCAGCATGTACACAAGAGAGATTGGAAGCTTTGTCACCACTCTGAGTTTCACGTATCACTACGATCCTCAGGCAACATATGTCAGCATTTACCTCGAACATCCAGCGTGAATGTCACCCTATCAGACCCTGCACTGTTCCACACCAAAACTGTGTAAACTCCCGCGTCCGATGGCGTCGGCTTGGGCAGTTTCAGCGACAGTCCACCATTGGACAACTGCACGCTGTCTGCGCTGGTGTTGATGGGAGATCCGTTGTGCGACCATTCAATAGTCGGCATTGTGCGGTGTGTTGTGTTCAGGGCGATGGAAAACGTGGCGCGTTTGCCAAGCCGTTTGCTGACGTCCAAAGTTGAGAATGTGCCCACCTCTGGAGGCACTGGGCATGAAATAAGAAAAAGAGAAAAAGAATACGCAACAGTTAGCACTAACAAAAAAACGGGCGGGCAGGCGGGGCAGGCAGGTAGGCAGACAGACACACGCACACACGCACACACGCATGCAGTCAGGCCATCATGCAGGCCTGCACACAAGCATACAAGTTGGAAAAGGAGGGTTAGTATTTCCATACCTTCAACATCCAGGAAGAACACCACTTTCTCAGAACCCACGGTGTTGTTAATGAAGACGGTGTACGATCCACTGTCGGACACGGCCAGATTAGCCAAGTGCAAGGAGAAACTATCCTCCTGCGATTGTACCCTGCTTTCACTGGTGTCAATCGGCACTCCATCGTGCAGCCATGTGATAGTCGGCGCTGGTGTGGGTGTGTACTTCAGGGTAACGTAGAATGAGATGTCGCCGGTGGTGGTTAGCCTTGTATTGTTCAACGTTGAGAACGTGTCCACAACTGGAGGAACTGGGGGGGGGGGGGGGGGGGGGACAATAGTAAATACAAAAGTAACACAACCGACGAGGAAACAACAGTCGTAAAATAGCAATGAAAAATATCAAGTGTGGACTCATAACCATGTATAAAACCATTAAAATGAAACAATTCCAGAAAGTTCTGGAATTGTTTCATTTTAATTGCATTCTAGCATGAATATCGAACTTTTTTCACCAAACGAATTGTTTTAGTTTGGACACAACCCTTCCCTCCCTCCCTCCCCTCAGAATGTGAAAAATGTTGATATAGTACATGTAAAAGTTGCAAATGTGTCACTGCTCCTATCGCCACCTACATGTATCAATTTGTTTTTTGCAGGAATCCGGCCACAACGCCTGCACAAATACATACGATGACATAACAAAGCCCTAAAATAATTATATAGTTACAGCTAACACAGCCTTTCGCCTCTGTTGTGTGTGTATAATATAATATATATACATGTCAACAAACAATGGATCACTCATATTGTTTTGAAACTCGGAGTTGCAAAACAATATGAGTGATCCATTGTTTGTTGACATGTGTCATTGCTTCCCCCAAGAAATTGGATGTTGAGCACTTTTTCTGCAGCTGCAGGCATAGTCTTACTGAGTATATTATATATATATAATATATTGATTGAGTATATATAATATATATATATTTCGCTCCTGCTCTTGTAGCAGTTGAGCACTCTTGCGTGGGGTAGTGCCTTTGCTGTTTGCGTTATGCAGAGCTCACTGACTTGTCAGTTTGAGCACTCTGGCAAGGTACGTTCGGGCCTGATTGGAAATTTTTATTTCCATTGCTATCAGGTTCGGCCTCATTTCCTCTGTGCTGCGCTGATGAGTTCAAAAAGAACGAAACAGCATGCTGTCCGCAGATTGAATATATATATAATATATACTTAGTAAGACTATGCCTGTAGCTGCAGAAAAAGTGCTCAACATCCAATTTCTTGGGGGGAGCAACTGCCCGCTGCGTGGAGCATGCCAGACCGATTGTGTCGTGTACGAAGCAATCGTGGGCGGCGCAAACGACCGTAAGTACTACATTGGTTCGGCTGAGACGCCCTTCAAACTTCGTCACGCCAATCACAAGACCTCAATGCGGCACGAAAAATACCGCAACTCCACCGAGCTGTCAAGCTACGTTTGGTCGCTCAAAAACCAGGGTCAGGAGTACAACGTGTCATGGAACGTCAAGCGCAGAGCCAAGTCGTACAGCCCAACAACTAAGCGCTGTAACCTCTGTCTAACAGAGAAGCTAGAAATTATCACGGCCGACAAAGCAACCCTCCTGAACACAAGGTGTGACCTCATCGCCAAATGCCGGCACAGCACTAGATACCAGCTGAGCAAGCATTCAGGTGTGACTTAGCAAAATAGCGCATACTGGCTCTGCTGTAGTACAGGCATCCAGTATGCTTTGCTAAGCAAGGCATGTCCTGGTGTGGCACTGGCTCTGCTGTAGTACAGGCATCCAGCACGCACCTGAATTTTCACACCTGAAAGACTAGTGCAACCATCGCACCCAGCTGTAACTCCTCAGACTTCACTGGCTCTGCTGTAGTACAGGCATCCAGCACCCAACACCTGAATCCTAACACCACCAAAGAGGCAAGTGCCGCCATTGCACCTAACTGTAACTCGTCGGACTTAATTGGCTCTGCTGTAGTACAGGCATCCAACAGATAGCGCCTTGGCAAATTGGCTCTGCTGTAGTACAGGCATCCAACAGCTGGCAACCCCCCCCCCCCCACTGCAAATTGGCTCTGCTGTAGTACAGGCATCCAACAGCTAGCGCCTTGGCAAATTGCACTGCCCCACTATGCTATAGTCATCTAGCACTCAGCTTCACACACTTCTCAGCCGGCAAGTTAGCCCATTGATTACGTATCAGGGGTCCCGCTAAGCCTTACACTTGCTTCCGCCTGCATCCACCTTAAATTCCCATTATGCTTTGACCAGTCTGCATTGAATATTGTTCGCCTGATGATTGCACACAGTGCATGAAACTCGGAGTAGCGAAATATTATGAGTGATCCATTGTTTGTTGACATGTATATAATATATATATAATAAAAATTTACTTACATGTGTCAATGCTTTCCGAAGCGAAATTGGTTAACCCCCTCCCACCCCATAACGAAATTATTTCGTTTTGTGCAAAAACACTTTTCGATGTTTATGGACGACCCCTTAGACCGTTCATATTTTCATGTATTTCAGTCTATGCACAGTTGAGTCCTCGTGTACACATTGGTATGCTGTGCTTGGTAAAGTTCCAGCCTGGTCGTTCTTCGGCGTTCCATTCTTCGGCGCCAGACAGACAATAGTACACTGCTTACAGAGTCAAACTTGTAAGTTGCCAGTTATGATCACAGCAGGGTGCCAACAACTGTCGAAAAATAAATCTGGAAAGAGAAAAGGACCTATATGTAGATGAGTTGGAGCTAGGTGTCAGGTCGTCGAATGTCTCAATATCCTTGTCAGTTTTGTGCCTTGCTGTCGCACTATCTGACGGCATAATTATTATCTCGTTACCTTGGTGGACTGTTAGTCATAACTAGTAACTTATAGGTCCTTTTCTATTTACATAATTACTACAAGCCCATTGCGCATTACCAGATATGGAACATATGAGTAATGCATGTGAGTACACTGGGATCAGCAATGCACTGTTCAACACCCCCAGACGACCATGCCCAGGTGTCTGTGTGGGGTGCTTATGGTACATATTACGCCATTGCGCAATAAGCCCATTGGCTCAACATCCGAGTTTTTAAAACGAAATCGATCGATGGTGCTTGTGGCAAAATGTGAAGTCTTGCATTACTTGGATCATTGTCAAAATGTCAAAATCTGAAGAAAAAACCATGTTGACTAATAGCACTGGGAAGGATGATGTGTGGGAAGAAAGACTGACAGGTAGAGCCAGATGGAGAGACAGGCACACAGTATTAATCAAGTACATGTGAAGGGCTCCAATTCAAAACGAGATAAATCCATTTTGTGGAAAGTTCAGGAACTGCAGTTTTTCATTTGTTCGCTTCTGGTCTACACAGCAGCATCAATGACTTTTATCGCGTTTTGCAGCAGAACACAAACTTCAGGCATCATTTTGACTGGGATGTATCGCGTTTTGACCCGTAATGCCGACACAGACGTCCGTGGGCTGAAAAAAAATTCTTCCGTGACTAAAAAACGCAAAAGCTCCGGTTTGGTTTGGTCGCGTTCTCAATTGGAGCCCTTCATGTAGTTATATCACCATTTACCTCGAACATACAGCTGGAATTTTACGTGATCATAGCCTGCGCCGTTCTGCACCAAGACTTCGTACTCTCCTCTGTCCGACGGCACCACGTTGGTCAGTTCCAACGACAGTCCACCATTGGACAACTGCACCCTGTCATCGCTGGCATTGATTGGATGTCTGACGTGCGACCAGACGATCGTCGGCATTGTACGGTGCGCGTGCTCCAGGGTGATGGAAAAGTTGGCGGGCTTACCGAGCTGCACAGTTCTGTGTAAGGATGAGTGTGCACTCACTCTTGGGATCACTGGGTAGGTAAGACAAACACCAAGGAAATGTTAATAAGAACCTATACGTATTTGTATTTTCGTATTTTATTATATTTTAAGGATTTCCCAAAGGCTTTGGGCCTATCGAGGGGATCTTCTGAAAAGGAGAAGGACAAAATGTTGCGAGTTATGACTAACTGTCCACCGACGTAGCCAGATCGTGTACAGTCAGCGAGTGCGACAAAATGGCAGAAAACTGACAAGGAGTACTGAGACATTCGGCGACCTGACACCTAGCTCCAGCACTTCTCCAAGACTCGTAACTCATAACATGTTGTCCTTCTCCTTTTTCAACATAATTTAATTGGCTCACCATCCGAGTAGAACCTATACGTGTTCGTGATATCTTGCTTACGGGCCATCCGCAAATACTGTAAATCACATAATTTTAACGACCCGCAAAGTTAACGATTTTCTGATTTTCGAAGGTTAACGGTTTGAAAACTTAACGATTTTCTCAGACAGATGCAATAATACTTCGAAGTACTGCGAATGCTCGTCAAGGACATTCGTTTTTGTCAATCACAGTAAACCAGGAACGCCGCTGCGACATGGTGTTGAGAAGCAAGACATCGATCTCAGGAGAATAAAGAAAATGAAATTAATTTTATCAAGCGTAAGAGCGTTAAAATCTCCAATTTTTCGATCTCCTGCCACTTCGTCAAAATGCATCTGAGAGACTTCGGAGTTGTTCGCACCGACTGCTGAGCGTCTCTGCTATCATCTAGATCTATTCCATTGTTGAATTCCGTTGAGAATTGACCGAGTTACGATCCGTTGAACATGCGCTGCATGCCATAATGTGAAATGATCGATTTCAATCGTGCGAGGCCCAAAAGCATACGACTTTTGCTAACGACTTTTAAAAGAGAGACTTATCTTTGCTCGTTAACTCGTTAGATTTACTTGTTCGTTACATATTCATGATTTCCAGTATAGATATTATTAACCCATTGAACGCTGATGACGTCTATAGACGTCATTGAAAATGAACCCCATGCGTGGGATGACGTCTATAGACGTCATGGGATATAATTATAGTGATTTCCGTCACTATCAAGAGTGTAAAAGCACTGTTAGTCATTTGGATCATGAACCTGCCTCTTGTACGATAGGTCATCGATACGAATCCCGCTTGGTAACACTATGCGTCTTTTTTTCTTCTCTTTTCAGCGATCTTTCAGCTGCAATTGCACACATTTAGCGTATTTCACACAATTTGAGCAAACTTGCGTCCCCTATTGTGAAGCGCTATTCTTTTCGGGGACTGTATCGATTCTGTCACCCTGTGGTTGATAGATAGTCTTGGCAATCATTTCCAAAATATGTGAGGAACCAGTTGCCAGAACCCTGGAGTTTTAGAACTTTCTATTTGCCCTGTTTTTAGCATTTTATATACAGAGTACCATAGGCAAGGCCCAGTAGCGCTGAATGGGTTAAGAAACGAAAACTAGTCGTTTAGGGGGTGGGGGTTGAGCGCCTGGTCATTTCTCGAAAAATATCGATGTACATTTTGCATGCGTGAGTATGTCCAGAAAAAAGATCAAACATAATATAGATACTATGGCAGGCCTGCCACACTTGCATGGAGAAAAATCTGACGGGGGGGGGTCCGGGGTGTCCACCGGCGGGGGTGCAGGGGGCAGGGCCCCCTTGGTGAAATTTTTTAGGAAAATGGCTTACTGTTGGGGCCCCAGAACACATTTTTAACTGTCCAGCACACGTACTACAACCATGTCAATTATGAATTAATGGCCAACTGGACTAAAAAGCGCTCAAAATTAAATAATCGGTGGTCCCTCTTTGGGAACAATATCGGTCGGTTTGTCAGACAAATCGGACGACTTCCGAAAAATCGGAGGAAGTGGCAGCCCTGCAATGTACCATTTGTATGTGTTCGTTTCTCAGGTAGGGGAAAGGGAGGGAGGGGGGGAGGGGGGGTTGAAGAGAAACGACTAGTTTTCGTTTCTAAATAAATGTCGGTATTTACGGAAGGCCCCTTAAACGCACGGTCAGCCAGCAATATGATATAGAAGAAGCACGCTATCCGCAAACAGTTGTCTGGCCTTTCTGTGCATGTACGTGCAAGAGTTTGCGGTCACGTGCGCGGAGTGATAACATTTACTAGTACTTTGAAAAGGAGCCCGGACAACAATCGTGTGTGATTTTTAAAGGATGTACCTAAGCCTTTCCATACCCTAGCCAAACCCATGAGCGGGATGCACAATGTACTTGAAAAAACCAATATCCACATGTGTGCGTGAGCATGGGGAGGGGGGTGGGGGGTGGGGGGTGGTACCTGGACCGTTAAAATAGAGATTTCGAACGGCTCTTAATAGGTAAATTACTAAATTTTAATTTATTTTCACTGGATTGATCGAAAGACGCAAACGGGAAAAGTCTGAAGAAAAAGTTGACTGTCACCACCAGGACTCGAACCAGGGACCCTCGCTTGTAGCCAGCGATGCTCTAACCACTGAGCTATGGTGTAGTCGTCGTCCCGGCAGAGACCGTTCAACATCTTCTTCAGACTTCGTAACTCAAACTTCCTGTGAATCCAGACAGGCGGGTGGGACGCAGCCCTCGCTGTAGCCCACACACTTCACGTACAAACACGGCGAGCCCCAAGTCATAAAACGTTCACTGGTTTGAAGGAAGACGCAAACGAGAAATTTTCTTTTCTCGTCAGTTCTGGCTCTTTGACAACCGATATACTGTAATTTCACAAATTTTCGGCGTACTTTTATTTTTGGTTCTTTCGGTGCATCTGTTTCATACCTAAAATTTCAACACACCAAATAAAATACTAACACACATAATCCAATAGGGAACTTCTTCTCTGCACCTAAAATTTCTGTTCACCTAACCTGGCCCTTTGCCCTCATACCGAAAATATTGACCACCGAAAATTTCTGAAATTAGAGTAGCCGCTGTCCTCTTGCATATCACTATGTCGACAGGATCAAGTATCGCCTCCACCAGTATGGCCCCCCAACTAATTGACGGACGACCGGACCGACTGAAAGACCAACCGACCGACAAGAGAATGGACGGAATCTCACAGGGGCAGATGGACAGAGACATGGACAGACCGATGGACAGACACATGGACAGACAGACAGAAAAACAGGCAGATGATTCAGAAAAGCAGAAAGCGCAACAGATCAACAGATTGGTAGGTGGGTAGGTGGGTGGACGGGCGGGCAGAAATACATACAGCCAGTTAGACAGGGCAAGGATAGCAATTTCAGAACATACCTTGAACGTCCAAGAAGAACGTCACTTTCTCTGATCCCACAGCGTTGCTGATCGTGACTGTATACACTCCGACGTCAGACATTGCTAGATTTTTCAACATCAACGACGAGCTATTGCTAGATGATGTCACCGCGCTCACCCCTGTGACGGGGGATCCATTGTGCTGCCATACGATTGTGGGCGCTGGAATAGGAGAATGCTTCAGAAGAACGAAAAGAAAGTCGGTTCCATTGATTGGCCACGTGTTGTTCAGGACTGAGGACTGGTCAAGTATTGGAGGAACTGGGGAACAGACAAGAGATACAGAGACGAGAGAGAGAGAGAGAGAGAGAGAGAGAGAGAGAGAGATAGAGATAGAGATAGAGATAGAGATAGAGATAGAGATAGAGATAGAGAGAGAGAGATGATGATGATAAAAAAAATCGCTTGACACACTCGTGTAACAAACTGGACGCAGCAATACCTTTCCTAATGCTGCCGTTGTGTGGCTCGCCTATCCACTCTTGTATGATATAGACTGATATACAGACAGACGGACGGACGGGCGGATGGAAGGACGGACGGGCGGATGGAAGGACGGACAGACAGACAGATATGCACACAGACAGACAGACAGACAGACACTGACAGACAGACAGCAACAGGAAAACATATCAGCACATACCTTGAACATCCATGGTGAACGTCATGTTTTCAGATCCGACATCGTTCTTAACCAGGACAGTGTAAACGCCGCTGTCCGAGGGCATCAAGTCGGTCAATCTCAATCGCAAACCATCACTGGACAACTGCACCTTGTCCACATCCGTATTGACTGGAGATCCGTTGTGCGTCCATACGATAGCTGGCACTGGATATGGTGTGTGTTTCAGTGTGACGTAGAACGTGACATTTTCACCGAGCAGTCTGGTGTTGTTCAAGGCCGAGAACGTGTCCACAACAGGTGGCACTGGAGAGGAATGAAAATACAAGGGAAACAGAATATTAACAACGTGTCACTTGTATTGTTGTCACACTACCTGACTGTATAATATCTTGCTACCTTTGTTGTACACTTTATCTATAGTGGAAATCAAAACAGGCAAAATGCCTAATAACATTGGACCCACTGTAAATACAATGTTAAAGGATATTGTGGGGTACCTTGGTGGATTGGTGGTCATAACTAGTAACTTATAGGTCCTTTTCTCTTTCCACGTCACTATGGGCTCAACATCCGAATTTTTTAGTGTCATGTATACTTAAAAAATACGTGAAGAAGGAAACGAAACGTTTTAAGACTGAAAGTTGCAATCAGGAGCAAGAGCTGCTATGGTATTGTTGAAGTACGTTATTTTGTGTACGTCGTGTGTACGTCGTGTTGGTGCATGCGCGTGTTGCTGTGGTGTGAAAAGCAGTCTTCGTCTTGAGTTCGCCATGTCTAGTTGTGTTTCCGTAGTCGTCTTGCAATAAACAGTCTTTCAAATGTAGTTATCGTCGTCCCTTTTTTTAAGTGTGGAGATGGCACGGGACTGGGAGCAGGTGGAGAAAAGGAAGTTACAACAATATGAGCATACCATATTTCCCCTGGTTGTAGGTCGGATCCCATTTTCCACGGCCATGCCGTATCGTTGCCATATACGGTCGGTCTCCAATATAAGCGCGGTCTCCAAAATAAGCACGGGGTAGAGGGGTGTTGAAAAAAATATAAGCACGGCGCTTATAATAGAGAATATACGGTATTCACTTCGGTAGTAAGTCGTGCTCGATTCTCGATTGTCAGTCGCACCCCCACCACCCCCCCCCCCCTCCATTGGCGCTGTGGTGTTAAATGGTGCGACTTATATTCGGGAAAATACGGAAATCAAGAACTCAGATGGTCAGCCAGGGACAACATTGTAACATGGGAAATCGTGGGCAAAGGTTATGCGAACGAGTCCACCAACTAAACTGGATTTTGAACAGTCGCAGAGTCTCAGTACTCTGTCAGTTTAGAAAAAAATACCCGACTGTCATGACGACATTTTCTTTACTGCCGTTCTATCCCGCTGTGGTAAAAATGTGCTCCGACAGGAACATTACCGTATTAGGACACAAGTTATGGGATTGAGTGCACCAACTAAAAAAAAACGGATTTTGAACTGTCGGAAAGTCTCTCTTTGTCAGTTTAGTGCCGTATTGTGCACGTCTGACTGCTCAAAATCTGGTCTAGTTGGTGGACTCGATCGCATAACCTGTGCCCAAATACGGTAATGGTTCTGTCAGAGCACGTTGTTACCACCGCGGGATAGAACGGTTGTGAAGAAAATGTCGCCATGACATGTATTTTTTATATACTTGCACTCACTTGATGCTACCATCAGTATAACCAGTTAAACTTGTCCCCGTCTCGTTCTCAGGAGGCCAGGAAACTATATACAGTAAAACCTGTGACTAAAGACCACCGTGACTAGCGACCAGCCTGGTACTACAGTAAAACCTGTAACTAAAGACCACCGTGACTAGCGACCAGCCTGGTACTACAGTAAAACCTGTAACTAAAGACCACCGTGACTAGCGACCAGCCTGGTACTACAGTAAAACCTGTAACTAAAGACCACCGTGACTAGCGACCAGCCTGGTACTACAGTAAAACCTGTAACTAAAGACCACCGTGACTAGCGACCAGCCTGGTACTACAGTAAAACCTGTAACTAAAGACCACCGTGACTAGCGACCAGCCTGGTACTACAGTAAAACCTGTAACTAAAGACCACCGTGACTAGCGACCAGCCTGGTACTACAGTAAAACCTGTAACTAAAGACCACCGTGACTAGCGACCAGCCTGGTACTACAGTAAAACCTGTAACTAAAGACCAACGTGACTAGCGACCAGCCTGGTACTACAGTAAAACCTGTAACTAAAGACCACCGTGACTAGCGACCAGCCTGGTACTACAGTAAAACCTGTAACTAAAGACCACCGTGACTAGCGACCAGCCTGGTACTACAGTAAAACCTGTAACTAAAGACCACCGTGACTAGCGACCAGCCTGGTACTACAGTAAAACCTGTAACTAAAGACCACCGTGACTAGCGACCAGCCTGGTACTACAGTAAAACCTGTAACTAAAGACCACCGTGACTAGCGACCAGCCTGGTACTACAGTAAAACCTGTAACTAAAGACCACCGTGACTAGCGACCAGCCTGGTACTACAGTAAAACCTGTAACTAAAGACCACCGTGACTAGCGACCAGCCTGGTACTACAGTAAAACCTGTAACTAAAGACCACCGTGACTAGCGACCAGCCTGGTACTACAGTAAAACCTGTAACTAAAGACCACCGTGACTAGCGACCAGCCTGGTACTACAGTAAAACCTGTAACTAAAGACCACCGTGACTAGCGACCAGCCTGGTACTACAGTAAAACCTGTAACTAAAGACCACCGTGACTAGCGACCAGCCTGGTACTACAGTAAAACCTGTAACTAAAGACCACCGTGACTAGCGACCAGCCGGGTACTACAGTAAAACCTGTAACTAAAGACCACCGTGACTAGCGACCAGCCTGGTACTACAGTAAAACCTGTAACTAAAGACCACCGTGACTAGCGACCAGCCTGGTACTACAGTAAAACCTGTAACTAAAGACCACCGTGACTAGCGACCAGCCTGGTACTACAGTAAAACCTGTAACTAAAGACCACCGTGACTAGCGACCAGCCTGGTACTACAGTAAAACCTGTAACTAAACACCACCGTGACTAGCGACCAGCCTGGTACTACAGTAAAACCTGTAACTAAAGACCACCGTGACTAGCGACCAGCCTGGTACTACAGTAAAACCTGTAACTAAAGACCACCGTGACTAGCGACCAGCCTGGTACTACAGTAAAACCTGTAACTAAAGACCACCGTGACTAGCGACCAGCCGGGTACTACAGTAAAACCTGTAACTAAAGACCACCGTGACTAGCGACCAGCCTGGTACTACAGTAAAACCTGTAACTAAAGACCACCGTGACTAGCGACCAGCCTGGTACTACAGTAAAACCTGTAACTAAAGACCACCGTGACTAGCGACCAGCCTGGTACTACAGTAAAACCTGTAACTAAAGACCACCGTGACTAGCGACCAGCCGGGTACTACAGTAAAACCTGTAACTAAAGACCACCGTGACTAGCGACCAGCCTGGTACTACAGTAAAACCTGTAACTAAAGACCACCGTGACTAGCGACCAGCCTGGTACTACAGTAAAACCTGTAACTAAAGACCACCGTGACTAGCGACCAGCCTGGTACTACAGTAAAACCTGTAACTAAAGACCGCCGTGACTAGCGACCAGCCTGGTACTACAGTAAAACCTGTAACTAAAGACCACCGTGACTAGCTACCAGCCTGGTACTACAGTAAAACCTGTAACTAAAGACCACCGTGACTAGCGACCAGCCTGGTACTACAGTAAAACCTGTAACTAAAGACCACCGTGACTAGCGACCAGCCTGGTACTACAGTAAAACCTGTAACCAAAGACCACCGTGACTAGCGACCAGCCTGGTACTACAGTAAAACCTGTAACTAAAGACCACCGTGACTAGCGACCAGCCTGGTACTACAGGAAAACCTGTAACTAAAGACCACCGTGACTAGCGACCAGCCTGGTACTACAGTAAAACCTGTAACTAAAGACCACCGTGACTAGCGACCAGCCTGGTACTACAGTAAAACCTGTGACTAAAGACCACCGTGACTAGCGACCAGCCGGGTACTACAGTAAAACCTGTGACTAAAGACCACCGTGACTAGCGACCAGCCTGGTACTACAGTAAAACCTGTAACTAAAGACCACCGTGACTAGCGACCAGCCTGGTACTACAGTAAAACCTGTAACTAAAGACCACCGTGACTAGCGACCAGCCTGGTACTACAGTAAAACCTGTAACTAAAGACCACCGTGACTAGCGACCAGCCTGGTACTACAGTAAAACCTGTAACTAAAGACCACCGTGACTAGCGACCAGCCTGGTACTACAGTAAAACCTGTAACTAAAGACCACCGTGACTAGCGACCAGCCGGGTACTACAGTAAAACCTGTAACTAAAGACCACCGTGACTAGCGACCAGCCTGGTACTACAGTAAACCTGTAACTAAAGACCACCGTGACTAGCGACCAGCCTGCTACTACAGTAAAACCTGTAACTAAAGACCACCGTGACTAGCGACCAGCCGGGTACTACAGTAAAACCTGCAACTAAAGACCACCGTGACTAGCGACCAGCCTGGTACTACAGTAAAACCTGTGACTAAAGACCACCGTGACTAGCGACCAGCCGGGTACTACAGTAAAACCTGTAACTAAAGACCACCGTGACTAGCGACCAGCCTGCTACTACAGTAAAACCTGTAACTAAAGACCACCGTGACTAGCGACCAGCCTGGTACTACAGTAAAACCTGTAACTAAAGACCACCGTGACTAGCGACCAGCCTGGTACTACAGTAAAACCTGTGACTAAAGACCACCGTGACTAGCGACCAGCCTGGTACTACAGTAAAACCTGTAACTAAAGACCACCGTGACTAGCGACCAGCCTGGTACTACAGTAAAACCTGTAACTAAAGACAACCGTGACTAGCGACCAGCCTGGTACTAAAGACCATTTCGCCAGGTACAGACGGTCTCACATTCATGATTATGGTTCTGCGGTGCAAACCTCTAGCTAAGGACCACCTGCCACCGAAGACCGCTTTCTCTGGCGCCAAGGGGTGGTCGTTAGTCACAGGTTTACTGTACCTCAGCAGTAGATGAGCCAGCACACGCGAAAATCACCCTTAGTGACATATTTTCAGAAACTGAGATGACAGTGGATAAAGGCAGATGGATTTATGCAGAATTCAACGCAAAAAAAACGTTTGAAAAAATCTTGAGTAAAACTTGAGTTACGGGTCTTAGAAGATACCATTTCCCCTGATATATCGCACATCACACGAAAACAGAGAATGTTTGAAGTGCGTTTTCTCAGTTTGAAGTGCGTGTCACTAAGGCCGATTCCACACTACACCAAATCCTGCCTAAAAAGCCATTTTTCAGGCACTTTTCAGGCAAGTTGCCATGGCGATCACTTTGAGGAACGTGCGAAAGTGAAAAGTGCTTGTTGTCTACAAAGCAACACCAGCACCCTCTTTCAAGGCAACTTTTTACCTTTTCAGGACACTTTTCTGACTTTTCTTCAGCCTTTCGATTTTTTTCCGAATGTGTTCCCTGTCGTATCTTTCAGTTGTGGTGAGTTGTGGGCTGTCAACAATGCCTAGGGTCATGTTTAGCCAGGAGCTTGAGGGCAAGCTGATCGAGCTTTGGAGCGCACGTTTGAGGCGACCTCCGGGCGGTACAGTTCGCAGGAGCTACGCCGGAGGAGATCGCCATCAAGCTGAATTTGTTTGCTGAACAGCTCCGGGAGGAGGCAATCTATACTGCGTCGATCGTCCATTCCAAAATTGACAACATGAAAACGAAGGCGAAAGGACTGTACGAGACATACACAACGAAAACTGCCACCGGAATGCCTGTTGGCGAGGTTGACAAATATTCGACCTATGATCTGGAATCCGCCTACACAGCGCGCGCTAGCGTGGTCAAATTTCAAGATTGGGCACGCGAAAATGGGTGATATTCGAGGATTTGGACCAACAAAGAGCCTCTCCACTACCGCCGGTGCTACATCAAGCACAGGAAAGCCTCACAGTCTACCTTCAAAGCAAAGTCCCGTGATCGACACTTGTACTTTGTAGGTGTGAATGCAGCTTCACTTTATAAGTTAATATAAGCCACTTTATGCCTTCAAGGCAAAGCCACTTTCGGCGTAGTGTGGAATCGGCCTAAGGTCGATTTTCGCGTGCGCTGGCTCATGTACTTGCATGTACGTGAAACAAATTCACGGTTCGCGTGAGACTCGGCAGAAGGCCCAGGTTGTCCGCATCCGCCGTGGGAACGCCACCACCCTCTTGGGTCAAGGTGCAGATGCAGCTCCTAAGCGGTGGGAAGTGAGTAGATCAGACCCACCACAAAGTGGTCAAAGACCGAAAATCCCATTCACTGCATCCATGTTTCCCTCGTGAAAAGTATGCACATGAATACAACATGTACAGTGCTGGCAACTGAAATCCGACCCCCTGAGCGGTGCTGCGCTCACATCGCAAAGAATGTGACCCCCCCCCCCCCCCCCCAGGGGGTCGGATTTCAGTTGCCAGCATTGTTCTATGTGGAGACGATGTGGGTGTGCCGTTGTATCCTCTTAGAGAAGTTTAAAACTCTCCAAGCTTGAAAGCTGGTTGAAACACTAAGGGAGATTCCCGTGCTTCAGGATCCACGCAGGCAAACTGCTGCGAAAAGCCATGCGTTGATCATGAGCGTACGACATTGCCTTTTCGTATACGCACAGCGCATACTATATTCGAGTCACCACAGACGGCGGAGTTGCAGAGTTGCCGGATAGCTTATTTCTGTCTCTACACGTACAGTATATCTCCTCCTCCTATGTGAACAGTGCTCGACACCATTCTCAACATCACTCTGCAGAAGACCAATTTATACGGTGAAAACGCTGACATTCGTCAGTATCAAGTGTTGCGCCTGTTGTGTGGTATGGCTATTCACGCTTGCATTAGACAGACAGCATTATTTGACCCAATGAAAACATTTCAATGTTGTTTTCTTGTCGTGCGGCTTGGCTATCTTCTATTGAAGAGACAGACAGACGGATGCACGGACGGATGCACGGACGGGCGGACGGACGGACAGACAGTCAGTCAGTCAGTCAGTCAGTCAGACAGACATCCATACAGACAGACAGATAGACACGTGGCAGACAGGCCGGCAGAAAGACCGTGAGATAGACAGCGACACGCGACGGTATCCTAACAGATACATACCAGGATTATCAATGGAGAATGTGACGTCAGCAGATCCGTCCTCATTCTTCACAGAGACCATATAAACACCCATGTCAGAGAGCGTCAGGTTGGTCACTCTCAATGACAAACCATCCCGGGAGAATTGCACATTGTCTGCGCTCGTGTTGACTGGAGATCCGTTGTGCGTCCATTCAATAGTTGGATGTGGATAGGGCGTGCCTTTCAGGGTGATGTTAAATGTTGCGTTGTCTCCTACAACTTTACTTGTATGCAATGTGGAGAATGTTTCCACCATTGGGGCAGCTGAGGTGGAGTGAAAATACAGGGAAAACAGAACACCCTCATTATGTCACTCGTCTCATCTAATGGCTATTCCCAACCATTTTGGGAGGTGTGTGTGTGTGGGTGTGTGTGTGTGCGTGTGTATATGTGTGTGTGCACATGTGTGTGTGGGGGGGGGCTTCATTGTCTGCGCCCAACTCGGTTGCGGCAGTACCGGTGCCGGCGAGGACTCAGCTATCACTACCCTGCTGTCACAGCACTACGACAGCGTATGTGGCCGGTGTTGCCGATCAAAGAGGGGTTTCCAACTCCATAGCTGCACAAAGTATACCAGAACTCTCGTTGGCTGCTAGCCTGCGGAGCGTGCTGCGTACCGTATTCAACCGACCTACCCCATGTCTGTCGGTCCCTCGTATGAAGGGACATGTGACCGTCTTACGGCAATGTTCAGGATAGGATAGGTGTGTGTGTGTGTGTGTGTGTGTGTGTGTGAACGTGTGTGGGTGCGTGCGTGCGTGCGTGCGTGTGTGTGTGTGTGTGTGTGTGTGTGTGTGTGTGTGTGTGTGTGTGTGCGTGTGTGCGAGCTTGCGCGTGCACGTATTTCCCAAATTTACTCTATATGTGGAACTTGGTGATAGGAAAAGACGTTCTCGCCACGTGTGTTCCAAATCAATAAACCGTTCCATGAAGTGTCAATTCATCTGGTACTGTTGAAAAAGATCTCAAAACTGTTGTCACCTCGCTGCCTGTGTGAATTAAACGTGTACAGTACATGCCGTGGTACATGTCATAAAACAGATGTGCTCAATGTAATCCAGTCAAGTTGCTCAAGTACACGTCGGCCAGTGCGCAGCCGTGGACCCTGCAAGCACTGGTCTGCGAAATGATACAAGGCGCAAACTTGAGTGAAGCGACTGGATTTCATGGAGCAGCGCTGTACATGTCATAATGTTAGTGCATGTCTAAGTAATTTGCCTCATAGTGCATGCACAGTAAAACCTGGTTTAAGCGACCACCGCAGGGTGCAGGCAAAAGCGGTCGTTAACAGCCAGGTGGTCTTTAGAACCAGGTCCCACAGTGTCTGTGTAGAACTGTTAGTGCATGGAAACACGGTCGTTAAGAGCAGGTGGTCGCTAAACCTAGAGGTCGCTTACACCAGGTTTTGCTGTACGTAGCACTCTAGGCAATCTGGGAATTTCCCCTATTGTCCCAGTACTGACCATATTGCAGGACGTGTATGTGCCGGACGTAATGACCATCGTCACAGAGTTCCAATATGCTGCGGTCGGCAGGTGAGTTGCACATGGCGAGGCTCGTCACGTCGCAAGAGTACCTGCCCGCCGGATAGCCGTGCGCTTGATAGTCGCTGGCCAGCAGGGAATCGGGTATTGTGCTCGTAGTAAAGTCAGGTCTGTCAATGCGTATGGTAACGGTATGACCGCTAGCGTAGCACGTCAAGTTGAGAGACGTCTTCGTCTGGGTCTTGGTTATGTTGAGCAACTGCGGAGCAGCTGAAACACAGAACAACGAAGAAAAGGACCATGAAACTATACGTCATGCTAAAATGTCCACTAACATCACCAGTTGCTTGACAATCAGCTCGTGCGATAACACTGCACGACACTGACTGACGGCACTGACGTCCTACAACTAACTGCCAATCAGCTCTAGCACGTCCTGGCTCTCCACCCGAGTCCAACAGCTAAGACATGCATAAAACGCCACTGGAATTCACTCATACTCATAGCTATAAGGAGTGTTAGGTACCTCCTCCCGTGCAATCTTCTGGGAATATTGGGTCTAATTCATACTCAACAGGGGTATAAAAGGATGCAGACATCACCAATCCACAACACATCGGATAGAGTTTACAGTATGTGTTTTAATAACATTATCCCTGAATTCCGTTTTTTCCGTGTTCCACTCACCAGTGCAGAACTTCACTTAGTCTAATAGAGTACGGATGGCAGAAGACAATGGTTTACAACTAAAGAACACCAACACGTGCGACACTTTTGAGGAGTATAGAAAATCGCTCGGAAAACGCTTTTATGCTTGCAGCTACTCGGCGGAAAAGCCTGTGATCAGTTTACGCATGGCTGTGGTGCATGAATCTAGAGAGTGATTCACATCCATCACATGATCACACAGGGCAGCTATGTTACTTCCAACTACACTCAACCCCCGCATCTATGGGTCACATGATGTCGGTGGCCATGTTAGTTCCACTGTCCACATGCCGTGGTCACTTTCTACACCGACATGACCAGAGTCACATGACCAGGGTCACATGATGTCGGTGGACATGTCGGTTCCACTGTCCACATGACATGATCACTTTCTGCACAAACTTAGTCACATGACAAAGATCAAGAGTATTATTCTAACCCCCTCCCAAGAGTGTGCAACTCCTGATACCCTTTCTATGTGGTGCGCCGACGGCGAAAACTCACATCACGCGGTGCAGTGTCGCAGTTGTACGTTTCCAGTCCGTTTTTAGCGAGCAGCGGAGTTATATATATATTTAAAAAAGCACTCTCTGAACTCACTGCGCGTATGCAAATCCCCAGCATGATCATGGCAGATATTCGGATTGAGCGCACGCTATCCTTCGTTTGTACCGAGTACGAATGTACCGGAGACAAGTGATGTGAGTTTTCGCCGTCGGAGACCCCATAATATTATGCAGAGTTGCACACTCTTGGGGGTTATATACTCTTGCAAAGGTGTGTAATCACTCCATAGAGTGCTGCTTGGTTGCCGTTTCGTCTCACCATTGCCACCATGCATCGCATGCGATGTGGTACAGTCAAACTTCGCTTATTAAAGGGGAAGTTAAGGCAAAAAATAAAATTTCACCAGTTGTAGTCTTCGGGGTGCTGAGTCGAATGGTCGTGGTCCGAGGAAGCTGAGACGCTCCCTTCCTACTTGAATCCCAATCGAACTCGCGCACTTCCACCGAAACTGGGTGACTGCGCCCTACGAGATGGGGATTTGTATGCAAAATGTCACTAAAAGCGCCATTTCGTTCTTATAAAAGCACGGATGACCGCGATTGGCCCATATGTTGTAGTCTTTTGGACGCTGAGTCGACTGGTTTTGGTCCGAAAAGGCTGCGATGCAGCATTCCTCCTTTATTCCCAATCGAACATGGTTGAACAAGTGGTCACGTGCTCCTGGGTGCCCAAATCACCTGGTCACCACGCCAGCAGGTGACAACTTTCACACCAAGGTTCAACTCGAGTTCAACTCGAGTGACAGGACTGCACCCAAAAAAGGTCAAACAGGCTAGTAAGTTGTACCCTGCAGGCACGGTGACCAGGTGACTGGCGTACGCAGGAGCACGTGACCGCTTGTTCAACCATGTTCGATTGGGAATAAAGGCGGAACGCTGCATCGCAGCCTTTTCGGACCAAAACCAGTCGACTCAGCGTCCAAAAGACTACAACATATGGGCCAATCGCGGTCATCCGTGCTTTTATAAGAACGAAATGGCGCTTTTAGTGACATTTTGCATACAAATCCCCATCTCGTAGGGCGCAGTCACCCAGTTTCGGTGGAAGTGCGCGAGTTCGATTGGGATTCAAGTAGGAAGGGAGCGTCTCAGCTTCCTCGGACCACGACCATTCGACTCAGCACCCCGAAGACTACAACTGGTGAAATTTTAATTTTTGCCTTAACTTCCCCTTTAACGACTGCGGATATAACGACAATTCGCGAATAGCGACAGAATTCCCATGCCCAGAGCAAAGTCCCACCTAACTGTAATACATACAATGAGACTTCGGGTATAAGGACACTTCGCGATTAAGGACACTTTTCTGATACCCCGCCGAGTGTCGTTACACGCAAAGTTGACTGTATTCGGCTATTGCAGACTCCCAATCTACAGACGTCATAGAGGGCTGTGCGTGCAGTGATCAAGCAAATACATGCATCCCCTTGGCATGTGGCGACTTTAGGGAGCATGGCTGAGCAGGCCATACAAATTATTGCCGGGATAGACAATCTCAGGCTACAATTTGGCTCAAATTTCGTAGGCAGGTTTCCTCTGGAGTCTTTCGTCTACAACAAAAAGCGGCAGGATTCGTTGCACAACTACGTACTTACGGACACCTAGGAAGTGGAGAAAACTCCAGTATGGGTCCATAAAGGACTGAATTTTGGTATCCAAAACGACGAGTGCTGGCCCAGAGCACACGATGGAACTAAAAACACACGACCACCACCACCACCGTGCCAACAGTCCCTCACCTGAATAGTGTTCGCATCACCACCACAATTACGAACGACGATTGCATCCTGAAACGCGATGGCCAGCAGTTTCAGATCACTAGTTCCGTTACGAAAAATAGCCAAACTTCAAGGGCCATAACGGGAACGAGTTCCGGCGTCCATTTTCCTGAACCATTCTATGCAAGAGAGTTCCGCTACCACTCTTGACAGCAGAAAGATCGCCACGTTCTCTTGAAATGAAACAAATTTGAGAAAACCCTTGTCACTAGCACTGCAAACAACAAGCATGTCCTCCCCTGCTGCCTGCATGCCGTGAATGTGTGACCGAAGCGTCGTGAAAGCGAGCCCGTGCCGACGACACTCGACAGCCGCGTGACATAGCAGAATGACGGGTTGGACCGATCTGACCGACCATAATAATCAAGATCCGAATCAAAATCTGTAGACCTCTACGACCAGGTAGATCTACGTAACTCGTTGATCAGCAACATGATTTTTCACGATGCCTGGTTCCCCCACCGATACTTCGGCGGGAGCTCCGACACTGACCCGATTTTGACATGAAATCGGTCGACAGTAGTGTCGGGCGATTTCGGACGGCGATTTCAGACTGTGTTCACTCCATGTAGTCGTACCCAAACCTGGTTTGGGTAGGCTACGACTCCCTGGTTCACACACAACGGCGAGCGATTTAGCTGTATCATATTCTACGAGTCGCCTTTCCGCGATCCGCTTCATCAAGAGTCCAAAAGTACAAGAGGTCATGAGGTGAACTCTACAGTCGACAGTCATACACATTCCTCCAGGACGGGACGCATCGAGATCGCTTCATCCTAGTACCGGTATAATTTTATAGGGAGGGCCCCCATATGCCCAAACATTTCGCATAATTATTATGCCCTTCGCATATTGGCCACTTGCTTCAAAATTATCCTTCGAAATCACCCAAAAGCATAAACATGTGCTCGAAATATGCTTGCCACGTTGCAGCCCGAAAACAGTGATATTGCAAGCTATAAAACTCGGATGTTGAGCCAATAGTACCGGTAATTACATGTATGTAAAGAGAAAAGGGCCTGCATGTACAAGTTATGACTAACAGTCCACCTTGGTGGGACAGTTCCCCTTGGTGGACTGTTGGAGATAAGTTACTAGCTACTTGGTGGACTCATATTCGTAACTACAGTAAAACCTGTCAAGGCGACCACTTGGATAAGGCGACCACTTGGATAAGGCGACCACCTGTCCTAGACGACCACTGCAACCAGGACCAAGGGGTGCTATTTCCAGTCAAGTGACCCTGGATAAGGCGACCACCTGGTAACAGAGACCACATTTTGAAGGTCCCTTGAGCGGTGGTCGTCTTAGACAGGTTTCACTGTAGTAACTTATACTTCAGTAGGTCCTTTTCTCTTTATTTACACGTATTGTCCCAGTTCTGCAAGCTCACAATCATATGCTCAAGCGCAGAGCTCTGCCCTGGACTGTATCTTTTTCTCTTTCTTTGCTCACCTATTGCTCATCACTTCTTTCACAGATTTGGTATTATGGAAAGTTTGGAAACCCCCTCGATAGGCGAAAGCCTTTGGGGAATACTTAAACAATGAAAAATTACAATAAAAAATTTCCATGTATACTGTATATGTGCACATCCACATGTCTGAAGGTTTGTGGTTTTCAATAAAATGAAATAAAATATTGGAAGTTATCAACGGTATAAAAAATTTCGAGTATGTCAATGAGGAAGGGGTGAAAGTAATGCGAACCGGCCATGCACGGTGGCACATGTGTACAGAAAGAGAACAGGTATGCCTGGCTTGAGCATCGAATGCAAACGTAAACAACTGAAGGACGAATAGATAATAAAGGTTGAAGTCGGGAGAACCAACAACCATGAGTCACACAATATTCAGTGCGGTGTGCAGCTAGCCCTTTCCCAAAGGTGCTCGCCCTTTTTTTCGCCCTTTTTGGCCCTTTTTGGAAAAGCCCGTTTCTTTCGCCCTTTAGTGCGTTTTTTGGGGAATATCGCCCTTTTTGAGCTTTTTTTAAGCTGAAAAAGTGCTAAAATCTGTTTGCTCATGCATGCGATCACAGTTTCCAAGTGCTCGATGCACGATGGGCCTTGGAAGTTGGCACGCCGCTTTTTTGGGGGCAATACGTTGGTGAAGCTTGTACCCGGTGTACACAATGCTGTAAAAAGTGGGGTTTTGAACTTTTTTTCCTGTTTTGCCTTTCGTGGACCCATAAATGGAAGAGTGCGTATTCATTTCTCAACTTCGATTCATATCTGAACATGTATCATGGCTATGCTTCACTGAAAAAGAGCACTTTTTGCCTGTTTTTACTGAAAAAGAGCACTTTTTCAGCATATTTTGAGGGACGCGGAAAGCACTAAGTGCGAATTAAAAGAGCATCTTTGGGAAAGGGCTATGTGCAGCACTTCGATCCCTGTAGTAGCACTTTACAAAGACCATGCACAAACACCACCACAGCTCATAAAAAGCAAATTGTATGCGAATTCTTGGCTCCTTGTAGCAAAATATGCTAGATTTGGTATAGTAAAACCTGTCAAGGCGACCACTTGGATAAGGCGACCACCTGTCCTAGAAGCCGGACCACTGCAACCAGGACCAAGGGATGCTATTTCCAGTCAAGTGACCCTGGATAAGGCGACCACCTGGTAACAGAGACCACATTTTGAAGGTCCCTTGAGCGGTCGTGTTAGACAGGTTTCACTGTACTTAAGCCGTGTCTTTATCCTACCGGCTTGAGTCAAAAGGACCAAAATATGAAGAAAAAATGTGCATGTATTTTCGGGCCCTCCATACTTAGTAGTAGTAGTAGTAGTAGTAGTAGTAGTAGAATTTATTATTTTGATAGGGAAGGCCCTACAGACTTTGCCGTCTTGTTACAGGGAACCCTAAGTGCTCTTCACAGAGCGAAACAAAAACGGATAGATGCTCAACCTGACGACACGAGACAAGCAGAGAATTCCACCTATCAGCGCCAAGGAAAGAAATAGAGAACATGCCATATCTAGTGGTAGCAGCGGGCAAAGAAAGTGAAGAGAATGATTGCCCTCTAGTGCGCCTCTCGGTGCAAGTAGCAGCCGACTGGAGGGTGAACATTGACGAAAGAAGAGGACTTGTAAGCTGATGAATACAGCGGAAAACTTCATTCACCGCTGAAACAGTGCAATGCTGAGTTGCAGCAGTCTACGATGTCGACTCTACTCTACTCTATACTCGTCGTGTTGGCTATGAACCCGAGACGTTGGGGTCGGTGAAGATCTCCTGACTAGCCGAGTGTCCAGCTACACATATGCATACGACTTCTGCAGCGATTCATGTTCGGTATCATTACTGCAAGACATGTTATTATAATGAGTCGCAAATTTAACTATTGTCCAAAATCCATAGGTTAATTTAACGAGATCGTAGGATAACGATCTTGCAGTTTTCAGGCATATCCGCACATATCACATATCAGGCAATAGAGCCTCAACAGAACATATTATAACGAAGAAATGCCACTCGTTAGAACGTTAGATCTACTTCATATATACATGTCCTACAGTAGTCGTACTTAGAAGTTGCGACTTCGGCGGTAATGTCATGAAGTTGGTTGCTCCAACGAGGAGCACACGCTTCTTGCCGAACTTGACACTTGACTGACTCACGACTGCCATCCGGAGCACACCAGGGAAGGTGCGACGTGCTCCTGGTGTGCTCCGGATGGCAGTCGTGAGTCAGTCAAGTGTCAAGTTCGGCAAGAAGCGTGTGCTCCTCGTTGGAGCAACCAACTTCATGACATTACCGCCGAAGTCGCAACTTCTAAGTTCGTATTGTTGTCCCTCACGCGGACGTGCGACTAGTTGTTGGAGGTGACAGCGTTGTGAATAGCTATACTGGCTCTCAACGTCTGTTTAGCACAACTCCATGAGCGACTCTGACTCACGCTGCTACCTGGGGCTTCACGAGGTGTTTGTCGCGCTGGAAACAAAGCGTCTCTGTAAGTTTGTATCCCTGGTGATGGTTTGGCCTGGAGAGCAGTATATAAGTGGTGCTTTTCAGGCACAATCTTCCTCAGCCTACTCAAGCTCAACTGATGAGGGGTGAATTCCCCGAAACACTGTGTATTGAGCAGGGAGTGGTGCTTTCTTTCAGGTTTGCCGAGCGGAAGGTGCGACGTGCTCCTGGTGTGCTCCGGATGGCAGTCGTGAGTCAGTCAAGTGTCAAGTTCGGCAAGAAGCGTGTGCTCCTCGTTGGAGCAACCAACTTCATTACAGTAGTCGTTTCGGTGGAAAGAATTTCAGCAACAATACAGATTTTTGATCCAAAAGAAGGCGTTTTAGGCTTAGACCCGGTGTGGCTTCTCACTGCAGAAATTACAATGCTAGGAATGTTGTACTCCCATGCCCTCTCCCCCTGCCTCCTGCCCCCCCCCCCCTCCCCCACCCTCCCCCAGCCACTACACCCAGCCCAACCGTCTATTTCATGCCGGTTAAATCACTGCAAACAGACGTTCGGTGCACGGAACAAGACAGCAGCATCGCACGGCGCATTCGACTCACCCATCACGTTTAAGTGCACCGAATTGCTTGCTTCAATATTGGTGAATGCTCTGTTCCAAGGTGCAAACGTAGCCGACCATGTGCAAATGTAGGTGCCGCTATCCCTCGCCGAGAGGGCACCGTCCTCTGGCCAACTCAACGGCAAAGTCCGGCTTTCGCGCGTTAACGTGCGGACTAGGGGTGTGCGGTGTTCTTTCCAAGCCAGATAATCTACGCTTGAAAGCTGTGGCGCTGACGCTGGGAAAGAGCATGTGTCCACCCGGATGGAGTTACGCTGGATTCCCACGGGATATGTGAAGGTTCCGCCACCATGCACGAGTGTTGGCCAAAGCTGATACGGAACTGTGCACGGGCAAAGTGAACCAGCAAAGCAGATATAATACTGGGTATTAGGTGAGAGTGAGAGAGAGAGAGAGAGAGTGTGTGTGTGTATGTGTGTGTGTGTGTGTGTGTGTGTGTGTGTGCGTGTGTGTGTGTGTGTGTGTGTGTGTGCGTGTGCATGTGTGTGCGTGTGTGCGTGTGTGTGTCTGTGTGTGTGTGCGTGTGTGTGAAAAAAGACCAAAAAGTAGGGATTCACTGGCCAGAAAAAGCCACTTCATAGCTGTGTGGTGTAGATCAGGCTGAATAGTGGCGGTCAATTCTTCAGCCTTGCAAGCTGTTGAATGGTGCAATCCCAGCACAAGCTGCTATGGCTTCTGCTGTAGCATCGCTATCATCGCCTCCGGCGATGGGCGTCCAATGGTCCAATGGTGTGTGTGTGTGTGTGTGTGTGTGTGTGTGCGTGCGTGCGTGCGTGCATGCGTGCGTGTGTGTGTGCGTGTGTGTGTGTGTGTATGTGTGTGTGTGTCCGCGGGGTAGCTGATTGATAGTAGTAGTAGTAGTAGTGTGTGTGGGTGTGTGTGTGTGTATGTGTGTGTGTGTGTAAGTAAGTAAGGGTGTGTGTAAGTGTGTGTAAGTGTGTGTGCTGCATTTCCGCAATCTTAGCCCTCGGTAGAAGAGACACCTGGGACTTCCACATCAACAGGAAGACCATTCTGGAGGCCTGGAATCGTCGAGATCCAGTGGATATTACCACACGTGTTCTTCGCCGCCGTCTGGAGTGGCTAGGCCATCTAGCTAGGATGGACGGCGATAGAACTCCGCGCCAGCTCCTGTTTGGTCACGCGGCGCTCCTTCCGCCGAGGCTGGCTTGCGGTCCTCGGAAGCGGTAGCGAGACTCTGTCAGAGCTGACCTCTCCGCAGTGAACATCGACCACACGGAATGGTACGACCTCGCCCAGGAGCGTGGGAAATGGCGCAGTGCGTATTCCACTCAACCAGTACCGCGATCGGCTCAGCGTAACACTTCTGTGCTCTGCGATGTCTGCCAGCGTACTTTCGCCCACCAGAAATACAAGAATCGCCACAAGTGCCTGGCCGAGAGGAGGAAGCCCATATCTGAGCAGTCCGGCAGCCGACTATGTAATGCGTGCGGGAGATGGTTCTTGAGTGCTGGCGGGCTAGCTTCGCATAGGTGTCTCTCCAACTCGGCTGCTGAAGTGGCGTCGGTCTCGGCTGTGGCATCGGCAGACTCGGTCCGGAAACAGCGGGTTGCCCTGCCCTGCTGCAGAGCGCATTGTCTCGGCTGCGGTCGCTGCTGCAAGTCATCCCGTGGTTTCGACCTGCATAGCTGTGCTAATTTCCTGTCCAGGAAGTAGAGCGGCGTTTCTGGATCCAATGCTGAACTCAGTGCTGTCGACCCCTGCACAGGGGACACGTGACCATTTGATGGCAGTGTTACCAAGGACCAAGGTGTGTATGTGTGTGTGTGTGTGTGTGTGTGTGTGTGTGTGTGTGTTTGTGTGTGTGTGTGTGTGTGTGTGTGTGTGTGTGTGTGTGTGTGTGTGTGTGCGAAACGGATGTCACGTGCAGCCAGGAACAACTGCCGTCATGAATGCGAGCATTGCGAAAGACGGTTCTCAAGGCCACAGGACTTGCAACGCCATGCCAAATATTGTTGACTTTGCGATTTCTCTCTCTTCTCTTCTCTCTTCTTGTCGTTGTCTCCCGCTTCTGGGAGCGGCGTGGCCCGATAGGGTAGCTGTACATAGTAGTAGTAGTAGTAGTGTGTGTGTGTGTGTGTGTGTGTAAGTAAGTAAGTAAGTGTGTGTGTGTGTGTGTAAGTGTGTGTGTGTGTAAGTGTGTATGTGTGTGTGTGTGTGTGTATGTGTGTAAGTGTGTGTCCCATATGGTGCAGTGGTATGTGCAGCGATTTCCAATCGATAGGTTGCGGGTTCGATTCCCGACGATTATGGTCACACACGTCTTTCTTCTCTTTCTCAGACTCTTCCTGACTTTTCTTTCATTCTCCTGGGTGGTTACCAACAGCCAGTGCATGCCGGAGTATGTGGTGTGATGTGTGTGCGGGAAAAAATAAAAAAAGACCAAAAAGTAGGGATTCACTGGCCAGAAAAAGCCACTTCATAGCTGTGTGGTGTAGACCAGGCTGAATAGTGGCGGTCAATTCTTCAGCCTTGCAAGCTGTTGAATGATGCAATCCCAGCACAAGCTGCTATGGCTTTTGCTGTAGCATCGCTATCATCGCCTCCGGCGATGGGCGTCCAATGGTCCAATGGATGTGTGTAAGTAAGTAAGTAAGTAAGTAAGTAAGTAAGTGTGTGTGTGTAAGTGTGTGTGTGTGTGTGTGTGTGTGTGTGTGTGTGTGTGTGTGTGTGTGTGTGTGTGTGTTTGTGTGTGTGTGTGAGAGAGAGAGAGAGAGAGAGAGAGAGAGAGAGAGAGAGAGAGAGAATGAGTGTAAAAGAGTGAGAGAAAGAGGGAAATAGTGAGAGAGAGAGAGAAAGGTGGAAAGAGAGAATGAGAGAAAGAGAGAAAGGGAGAAAGAGAGAAAAGGGAAATGAGAGATACTTAGCATAGAGAGTTCTTTTGAAATAACAAAAGACGTTTTGAGACCACTCAAGATACTTTTATCACAATGGTGAAACAAAAGATCTACAATCTATACCTTCGCATGCAAAGGCGCAAATCCATACAATCAAGAAGACCGTCTTTTCATCTATCAAACGTTTTCTTTCCCTACTCTTCAGGATAGTACAGGGAATGTTGGAAATATGTAAAACACATAACTACAGAACAGAACAACAAGGACAATCAAGGCTTGTTTGCTGCTACTTCAAGTTTCATGCTCTCACAATCATCAGGCAACATGAGGATTGGGTGCCGACCATGCCGGTATATATGCCAGGAGAGGGTGGGTCTTGTAGTGCTCCGGCAAAACACATAATTATAATTGAGGCATGGGCAGCAAAAACCAGGGTTAGGTGATATTTGGCGAAAATGAGTTTTTGATGGCTTTGAACTGTCCACTAAATGAGTGATCTATGGGCCAAATTTTGGAGCTCTGGGCACCTTCCAAGATGGTAAAAAGAACGCCCGAAATGATGGGTGACGGTCAACAAAAATGGTCAGCAAAAAGGCAAAATGGAACGCAGTTACAGCTAGCTCTAATGGAGTGACTGAGAACAATTTAGCATATTTATAGGTCTTCAGGGAAGCACAGCGTACTCTAGTTGATATTATAGTAACATTGTTGCCTGCACTTGCTGCAATGTTACTTGAAAACTCAATCCCTGTCATGTGCAGGTCTGGTGTTGTATGCAGACTTGTCAGACAGAAAGAAGCCAAGCAACTGACGTTTTACATGGCTGGGAAGAATCTGCAACTTAGTACAAGACTAGATATGCATGCTGGGCCAAGCCAGATACATCCACCAAGCATGTCTTGCTTTCCTACGCACAGCAGCTCGTAGATACATGTATAATACTGTGACAAATTTCATGCGCACCGCAAGCGTGCATGTATACTTGCAACAATTTTAGTCACAAAATATCTTGTATCAAGTAAGGTTTAGTTCATTCAGGGCTGTCTTCGTATCTCACCAACTTATCCAGCTGCGAATAGTCGCCACGGAGTACTGAATCTCGTTCGTCACTCTCCGCGCTGCTGTCCGCGTCGCCACTTCGTGTCACGGAGCTCTCAAACTCGTCGTCTGCGCTGCCTCCGCTGATGGCTTGTCATCTGAGCGAAACCTCTTCACTTTCACCTGATTCTTCTTGCAGGGGACTATCACAGGCAGCGGAGTATCTCTGGAGATCCAGCTGCCAAATATTCTAGTCGCTCGTGCTCCATCAAGAATTCGTGACGGGATCGTTCCACCAAGAAATTATTTGTTCCGCTCTCTTTTCAGCGCATGATTTGCAGACGCTACCCAGAGCGCAAACGCCTCCATGGTGGCTGAAAACGCCTACCTGGATGTCCCAAGTGCTTGGCGGATAAACTACAACTGCAATGACAACGAATTATAGTGAAGCCACCAAGAGGAAAGCACTTTCAAAGCGATATCGCAAGAAGTCTTTCCGCTTTGATCGCGGTGACTAAAAAACGACATTGGTTCGGTTTTTCGCAAATATTGACATTTTGAAAAATCGCCAGGACCCCGGTTCTTGCTGCCGATGCCTCATATAGAGTTTGCGAAAAGAAAAAAAGTCAGCACTTCAACATACTTCCTCCGTTAACAAAAACTTCGTGATGGATTTTGATGGATACGAAAACGATTAGAACAGATCAAGAACAGTTTGTATCGACTGCAAATCATTGGACGAAGGTAGTTCAGCCGATGTACAGCGTCTTTACAAGAGAAACTATTGGCGGCATGAGCAGAGAGTTCAGTTTGTGTGGCTTTCGCTCGACCCATGTTTGACCCTGTGTCGCTGTCGTCATCTGCTGCACGCGAGTCATCATCTGCTCAACGCGAATCATCATCTCTCTCTCGAGTCATTGTTCAGCTCGTTTCAGCCTTGCCTCCACTTCTTTGATCACACTCCGCTGAACTTGATGTCGCCATCGTTCAAGTAAGTAAGTTGGCTTCCAAGCTGCGTGATCCGCCGCGGAGGCGATTACTCGTTTCCACCAGGGAGACGTAAAAATATTTTACGACTCCCTGGTTTCATCTTCGCTCTCCAGAACTCCGCGAAACGAGGAGTAAAGGCACAGCCAAACTGATTCCATTTTCTCTGATGGATACCCCTGCCAACACTGAACAGCAGTGGCTAGCAAGTCCAGTCGACTTTCTTTGGCCACGAGACTCGAGTCGGGCTGTAGACTTCTGGAAGAATTCATGGTCATCCGCATTCGAAGCTGGGCTTTGCGCAGGTTGAACAAGAACTTGACTTCAGAATTATTTCATTGCACCGTGCAATCGGAGCAGCTCCTTGTTCACTCGCTCATTGTGTGGGCTCGCTGCTTCGTTCCATCGCTCTCTATCACTCTCAAATTCAGTGCTAGAGTAGTAGAGAGGCCAAGCAGCGTATTATCCCCTCCAATAAGTGGTATTTCAGTTTCGCTCGCCGTGACGGTCAGCACCTATGTTTCCACAGCGCAGCAATCGATTCCGCTCGCCTTGTTGTGAAAGGTCGCTTTCCTTGCATCGTACCTCTTTCATGGCGAGAGAAGGCCGAGAAAGTGATTGTGACTCATTTCACGGCAGTTTATGCGCAAACCAGTCCCTCAAAAATCCATCACGAAGTTTTTGTTAACGGAGGAAGTAGGTGATAAATGATTAAAGTCCTAAAAAAACTCAAAACAGGGGCTGCAAGTTGTAGACAAACACGTTGAACACATCAGGAAACACTGGTCACACTTTCACAACGGAGTTAGGTGATCGGACATCGTCCATCAAGCGTCATTTGTCGGGCAGTGCTAGTTGTCGTAAGTTGTATAGTGATGATGCCTTTTCTATTTCAACTCGTGGAAGGTCAAGTTACATCTTGCTGAGTAAAGCTGTTTTCCCAATTGGCGAGTGGACGCGGTATGCTTGCGGTTCATGCGTGCCCAAACGCGCGCTCAGGCTTTCACAAAAAACAGCGATTCGACTCGTATTTAGGGCGTGCGGCGCCTTCCGAGTACTAATTTTTTACCCGCAACTCAAAATGACTGGTGTGTACGCTGGTACGCGCTTGATATGCGCTGAAAATTCCAACATGTTGGAATTTCCGTTTCGGCGCGCTTCCGTACGCATGGCGCCCCAGAAGCCAGCAAAAATACGCATAAACACATGGTTTCAAGCATACACGCGCCAGTTGTGAACACCACTTTAGAAGCTCTATCCGTAAATTAGATCCAGAACTATGTGTACAGAAGGAGAATGTGTTATTGTTGCAGTTGTTCGGTGTCACACATCGTAAAAGTGTGACCAGTATTTCCTGATGTGTGCAACATGTGTGCAACATGTTTGTCCACAACTTGCAGCCTCTGTTTTTGAGGTTTTTTTAGCACTTTTTAAAGCCATTGTATCACCTACCGTATGTTGAAGCGTTGACGTTTTTCTTTCTTTCTTTTTTGCAAACTCTATAATTATAGTTATGGGCTTGACATTGCTCATCACTTCTTTCACAGATTTGGTATTATGGAAAGTTTGGAAACCCCCTCGATAGGCGAAAGCCTTTGGGGAATACTTAAACAATAAAAAAATTACAAATTACAAATTTCCAACACTCCCTGTACTATCCTGAAGAGAAAGAAAATGTTTGATAGATGAAAGGAAGCGTCTTCTTGATTGCGTGGATTTGCGTCTTTGCATGCAAAGGTATAGATTGCGAAACTATTTTCACCGCCTCCAAACTACCGCTTGAAAAGATCTACTTCCTCCGCGTCATCGATATTGTCGCGGTTTGACCAGTGACTTGTGACTTGTTACTGACAACTCCATAAGCTAAACCATACAAAATTATTACACAGTATGATAGTCTGAAGTCTAGAGTAACGTTCCAGGACAGTTGGACTGAGAGTTTCACACGGAGCTGAAGGCCTCGTTCGTCGTCGCTGATATCAATGGACGGAAAAATATCGCTCCGCAAAATTTCCAGGAAGTTTGTAAGTTGGTCACGCCTCATCTCAAACGCTTTGACATTCTCCACAGGACAAGAGCTCCTATGCTTGTCGGCTGCTAGCTCTGGATGATTTCTACTTCTCCACCAACGCAGATCGTTGCGAGGCCGGTTGATTACTGTCGGTGGAATCACCTCGAGCTTGAAATGAACTTTTTGTTTAGCTGTGGGATGCCCATTCATTTTAGCTGTGTGGTCACTGCTCATGCAGGTAATCGTACTATCACGTCGAGCACGCACTCTTTTTCACCATCTCTGGTACAGTACCTGCACGTGCATCAGCAACAAGCACTACAGCCTACGCGCAGAGTCTACATGGCCCTTGCAGGTACTCAGCTACTGAGTGTCTCAGCATTCCTTTGCATGAATGCAAGAGCGATAAAATTTATCGCTCTTGAATGCATTAGTTTGCTGACCCTTCGATGTTTCTCCAAGCGCTGCTGCTTGCTCCCGGTGACAAAGTCATTCTCACCCCAGCTCAGGTAAAACAGTGATGAGTTTTTGACTGAAAGGCTATAAGCGCGAGAAATGTACAGGCTGCGACGCCTGACTGGTCTCAGCGAGTCGAAAGTACCATCGCAGCGACATCAGCGAAGAAATTGCGTCTAGTTCAAAATTTTCAGCTTCCAACAACAGAAAACAGAACTTTGCCGTCACCCTATACTGATGACTATTGTCTATGTCTGATTCCTTAGCCGTGGTACGACTGCTGGTGAGTATATACCCAGTTTTATGTCAAAAGTCAACCTGCGACAATTTCGATGACGCGGAGAAAGTACAAAACGGTCTTCACATGACACTCTTCAATGTTACTAGGGCCAAAGCGATTGCCCATTTTGCCTTAACGATCAACACATAACACTAACGATTGATTTATTGGTTTTACCGATTTTCCGAACAAGTGCGGAATGTAGATCCACGCCTACGATCGAGTACCCAAAAGGATCAAGCGCACAATGGTTGTACGGACCTACGGCTTCATACACGTGTACTTCAACGTTCATGTACTTGCGCGCATGACCTGATGACGCGTGTGTATGATGCATCGATGCCATGCATCGTCTGCATGTACTGACGTCGTGACCGCTCTCGCACTGTACAGTCATAATCGTTATCGATCATAATATATAACGATTATCGATTTCATCCCTAACGAGTGATATACGAGTAATCTTTATAATCGTTTCGGCCCTAAATGTTACTGAATTTTTTCAGAACCTACTGTAGCGTATAGCATATAGGGTATAGCATATATCTACCGTATCCCCGTACGCTAACGTACGGAGTCTGTCTGCCTATAAAAGCTGCAACAGGAGTGTTTTCACTGACACCCTTGTAGTGTTTTGCCCCCGACAGACTATGGCCTGCAACACACTTACTATCCATGCGAACACGGAATGTGAGAGAGTCCTCTCCCTCAGTGTTGGTGACGGTCATGGTGTGCCGGCCATGGTCCTCATACTGCAAACTGCTGATATTCAACGCCAAGCCATCACTGGATATGTGTGCCCTACTGGTGAGGCTGTTTGGGATATCCCAACGCGTCCAGACGATGGTCACCGGTGGATATGGAGTGTTGACAAGCCTAGCAGAAAGCAGTGCGCTATCGCCTACTCTTTTGGATTGAGAACGTGGTGAAGTAGCCTGTAATATAGGGGGAGCTGAGGACAGACAGCATCAAACACAGTAATATTATCCCATCAATAGTCAGGGTTGAATACGTCTGCAATCCGCAACTTAGGAGTTTGTCCGTTGTGTTTTTTTGTTGTTGAATTCTTTATTCTCACGATGGCACCATTGCCGATAAGAGATCAATTTATGAGAAGATGAGATGCTGTGGGTGGGGCTGTGGGTTATGCAGTGGGGAAAGTGATTTACATCACGTTGAATGGGCTTGTAGTATGGGCTGTTTGTTTGTTTGCTTGTTTTTTTATTTTACTTCGCCAAACACGCTGGCATTTCTGCCTTCTGGTCTAACCATGCGGCTAGATTCGGACTCTCGATAAAACATGAAGAATGCGCATGTAGCCAAGTAATTTTTGCTCATGGTTCATTCTGTACTGAGTGGGCAACTCACATACATTAAAGCAAACGAAAACATGCTATAAATGATTGAAACTGATGTGAACTTGTTGGAGCCGGCGGAAGTTGTTCAGGGCGCCAGAAGCCTGCATACCGGTATGCGGATCGGTGGTATGCATATGTGTTTGCAACTCTATTATAGTGGACTTCACGACGGGAACAGACGATATCCCATGCACACCGGCTGGTAGCTGCCTCCCGTGGCATGGTGACTCTTTTCCTCTTATCAAATACATTCTGAATTGAAATTTTTCCTGAAATGAATTGGTGAAAAGCAGTGATTGAGTGTGAGCCAGTATTGCTCACAACCAAATTTTTACTTATGAAGCTGCGTGACGCGTCCTACAAGATTTCAAAAACATGAACTTCCTCCGGAAACAAAAACTTCGTGACTTTTTCACATGACTTTTCAAGGAGTTACTGTGCTCGACAAAAGTGTTCTATTGGAAGAGAAACACTTCAACACGCGCAATGGATATGTGTACAGTATCTACAAGGTCGATTTATGGGAATAGAGTCTCAGTCTGAGTGGCCATCGCTCGATTCGTCATGGCTGGAAACAGCCAAAGTGGCAGGTCGAACGGCACGTTCTCGCATGTCACGGAGCAGCTTCTCGGCATCCCTGATCGCCATCGCTGTTACTAGTAGGTGATTTGCACCATTGCCTTCCCTAGCACTAGTCTAGGTGGAGACCGCGGTGGCTTGTACCCTGGTATCGCCTTGGCTCTCGAGAATGCCCCGGAATGACGCGTACCGGCAAAGCCAAACATTTCGCATTTCTCCGCGTTGCAGTCGTCCCATCACGTCACGACTGCTGCGAGGAGATCTCGCCTGTTCTCCTTTGCAACCAAAGAGACATCGGAGTGGAGGCTGCTGAAAAAGGCAAGCTCTTCCACTGGCCGACGGCTCGATTTTGAACTTTTTAGCTTTCCTGCTCTGCGCAAAGTGACGGTTTCAACATCTTTGCGTTTGGAGTTTGACATCTTGCCGACCTGTTAGCACTTTGGCTGGTGTTTTTGGGGATGACCCAGATTTCAAACAACTAGCTGCTATCCCTGTCACACTCTTCTTGCTCCTCAGCCAGGCTGGCCTGCTCTTTCTCATTCTCCACCCAAAAAAACTAGCAACGACGAGCAGTGAGCAGTGCTTTAGTTGGCAATGTGCCTGGCGGACCAAAATGCAAAACATCGTCGCTTCGCTTGGTTTACAGCAGGACACCTTTGCCTTGCGATGTAATGACTGTCGGCTTTCCAGAATGTGAATCATGCCTTCCTATTAAGTTCCAAAGGTTCGGAAATGTCATCTGTTAGTGTTTCAGGCCAGCAGAGCCACTCAGAGGTCGACACAACAGCAGCGAAAATTAGCGAAAAAAGAGTCACGAAGTTTTTCGGTTTCCGGAGGAAGTAGTTCTGAGATGGCGCATTTCCAGACTAATGTGCGTATTTCGTGCATACTCCTTTGTCCTTCGTCATCGCTTTGTCATCGGTAACACAGTATTAGTTCGCTGTGATGTTTAGCTTGTTCTCGTCTTGAGTGCGCTCACCTTCTCCTTTCTTGTGTTATTTCAAAAGTTAAAACTTTCCAAGTTGGAAGGCTGTTGGTTTGCGCATTCCAGGCGTGATGCAGCTAAGTATTTCGTTGTTTATTAATGTCAGTATCACATTAGTCAGTGTTCTGCTGATTGTTGCACCTTCTGACTCGCTGGTTTCCTGCTTGCTAGTATGTTAGGAATTTGTTATTATTGTTTAAATGGTGTTGAACACAAACATTGCAGAACTTGTAAACTTTCGATCCTTCTCATTTTTCATTTTAATCCTTGGATCTCCACCCGAGTATTATTGGATCTAAAACTATTACGGGAGGCAATGATATCCTAAAAAAAGCACCGTTGAAGGCGTGATCACAAGGCCCAGGAATTCGTTTACGTTGAACTTCCCAAAAAAATGTTTAGCGTGAAGCTCCCAGCATCCAACACTCCAGCACAGTACAACCTGGTGTAAGCGACCTCTGTGTTTAGCGACCATCTGCTCTTAACGACCGCTTTTCCATGCACCGACAGTTCTACACAGACACTGTGGGCCCTGGTTTCTAAAGACCACCTGGCTTTAACGGCCGCTTTTGCTTGCACCGTGGGGGTGGTCGTTTGTTGACGTTTAAACCAGGTTTTACTGTAGTTCTAGGTTATGTTATACTCTCCACCGCCCAAGACGTCATGAGTCGTGACCCTTCCAATCTGTGCCCAAAGTCCCTGTCTTCTTCGGTGTGATCGTAAGAGATTTGCCCCACCAAGCCTTACCATCGCTATGCTCCCACTTTTGCCTGTGAGCTGTGATCATTGTAAAAATTAAAATTAAAAAATAAATTAAATTAAAAACCCGTGCCAAACCGGGTTGGCTCAGGCCGGCGCCCCACACTCGCACGCATGAAAGTCAGAAAATTAATAATCTTCACATTGCACTTACACAGAACAGTTAGATTGAAGCTCAACCGCTCCGTCCCTGCAGCATTCCTCATGACTATCGAGTACACGCCTGCGTCCGAGACAACCAAACTCCTGATGGTCAATGACAAGCCGTCACTTGACAACTGTAGCTTACTGGCACTGATGGTGTTGATCGGCTTGCCGTTATGTCTCCAGAAAAGTTCTGGTGTGACGAATAGCGACACGGAAAACCGGGCAGTTTCGCCAAATCTCAGCCGCAGGTTGCGTTCAGAGGATGATTGCACAGTAGGAGGAGCTGGGAACAGACAGAAAACACAAAAGACATTTCAGTAATTTACAGTAAAGAAAAGGACCAAGGTACTACAAAATATAAAATTAGACTTTTCCCGTTTGCATCCTTTCCCTAAAAAAAAGTAAATTATCGTGTCCGTTCCCAAACGGAATTCACGACGGCCGCTAACACCCGGTTAACCCTAGTGGCAAATGTAGCGCCTAACGGAGGGGGGGGGGGGAGCAGGTAAGTCTCACAACCACTGGCCTCAGGGCCGAAACAACCCTTTAGCGGCATCCACGTACCCCTTTGGGCAGCAGCACGGCTAGAAAAACCGCTCCCAGGTAGGACGTGAATCATGTACCTCTCGTATCTCAATCATGGTCTTTGACCAACCCACTGTGCCTGCCTGGTCCCTCAAAACCAATGAATATATAAATTATCCATAAATAATATTGGTCCTTGGCCCTCCATCTAAATTTCATTTTAAAACAATAATTATATTGCCATTGGCGACCAAACTCTGAATATTATAGTCAACTTTGCGTATAACGACAATCGGCGGGGCATCAGAAAAGTGTCCTTATTCGCGAAGTGTCCTTATACCCAAAGTCTCATTACATGTATTACAGTTAGATGGGACTTTGCTCTGGGCATGACAATTCTGTCGTTATTCGCGAATTGTGGTCATATCTGCAGTCGTTATTAGCAAAGTCGACTGTACATAACACATACATAATAAAAAAAGGGCTCGGATGGAGAGGCAAGGAAAAATGGAAAGAGAGAAGGACCAAAAGTTGACAAGTTAGCCGTTGTTTGTGTCACTAACGAATTTAACCTTTTGAGCACGCGTGACGTTCTGACACATTATGACCACTGCCACTGTGACACGTGTGACGTTCTAGAACGTCGCGAGTCAGTACGGAACTACATCGATTCCGCACTTCTTCCGTCGAGCTGTACTGCTGCACAGAGGACTCCTAGGATGTACGAGTACAGTAAAAAGAAATGTGAGTCGCTCCGTAAGTTTGAACTGGAGTTACATGTGCGTGCATACATTTCAAAATGTCAAATTCGCGTATAACTACTTCGAAGTACCTTTCAGAAAACGGTCATAACTTTTGTAATTTTTGTTGTACAGTCGTCCCTCTCTAATCTGGCGCTCAACGTTCTTCGGCGCACGACTCTACTGAATTGTGTATATATGCACGCACTATACACATTCGCTGACATGTAATTGGGCTTGCTGCCCGTTTGATTCTGTGAATCAAAATAAAACAACGACGACGACGACAACAACAACTACAAATCCCTCCATTATTCCAATGGCCCCTCATCAACGTTACGCGATATTCAATCACCAGCTTTGTTTAAGCAAAATATATAAACCCTGCTGCTCAATTCAATCTGCTCGTGCACGAGCCACGCTCACCCGTACACCTAGATTGATCACATGAAGCTTCCGCGACATACTCACCAGCACAGGCTTGCTTTGCAGCCCCTACTCTCCCTGCTGTTTTGTTATTGTATACTCTGTTGTCTTCTCCCCTTCTGACGAGTAGGTTGTGTACTTAGGAAAAAAATAAATAAAAAAATACTAATCTCATTATACTTATTTTCTCTTATTGGCCACAGGCCATCGTGAGAATAAAGAGTCGAAACAACAATAACAACAACAACATCTATCAGACATACATACTACCTATATTCTCATATGCGAGCAATGCTCTCACACCGTTGTCCCACACTTCCCTTGACAGGCTAGAACGACTCCAGCGGAAAGCCGCCAGAATATGTCTCCACCTTCCCCTTTACACACACTTAGAACACTCCCACCTTTTGCATCGCATCAAATGGCCAACATTATTTTCACGCTTTAAAGTTAAACATATACTCTTCGCGCATTCTCTGCGCCACAATTATGCCCCACCACATATACTCTCGCTGCATACTGCTAGCAACGTGCAACCTTCGTATAATTTACGTCGCTCTCGTACTTGGCACTTGCCAACTCCGCGGACTGACCGCTGTCTCCATTCTCCCCTGTACAAGGCCCTTCATTACTTTAATTGCCTGCCCACCCAGCTTCGCGAAATCCCTTCTCGTACTCCCTTCAAATCCGAGATATCCCTGCTGTTGCACAACTCTGTATGCTCGTGTAGCGACCACCCCTGCCCGTACACTTAAGTACGCAACTCTGTATGCTCGTGTGGCGACCACCCCTGCCCGTACACTTAAGTAGTCATTAACCCCTAGGCCCTGCCCACCCAATTCTTCCTCACTCTTTCTCCTTTCTTACACTATAATCTCTTATTGGCCACTGGCTATCGTGAGAATAAAGATTTAAAACAACAGCCTTTAACCGTTCTGTTCCACACCTACCTAATACGCAGGTGTAATTGCCGGCGGTATTCTCACAGCTATACCCCTTCGGGCATATGTCAGTGCCAGTAGCCACCGCACTAGCGCACTCGTCCCAGTCTAACAGACAGTGGGGATTGGGAAAGAGCACAGACGCACAAATAATAGCATTTGCAATATTAGAAGATAGAGGAAACACTTCCGTACACAAAAGAGATTTACATGTTTTCTTCTACACAAAAGAATGCAAAATTTTAGTACAGAATTTATTTTAGTACAAAAGAGGCCATGTACGAAATTGTACGAAAATAAATTCCTACAAAAGAGAAAGACCAAGGAACTACAAGTTACGCTATACTGTCCACTAACACCACCAGTTACTAAACAATCAGCTCATGCGATAACATTGCATGTTTTCTTTTGTTCGCATGAAGGTGGCTGAGTAAAAGTGGGGAGGCTTCCTGCAGTTTCATAAACAGTTAAGTAGTAGAGCCCGTGCGCTCTCTTCCATTAACACTGCAACAGTTCAGTGGCTGTGTAGTGTAAATATAAACAGCTTCTAGTACTTTCAGATGGCTGAGACCACGAACACGAGCCCATGGCAAAACAGAGAAGTGGCTATCAGAATACACACCAGCACAATTATTAGCATTAGCTATGCCGAGGTGGTTAGCAACTGTAGAATCAGATCCACACTCAACAGGGAAAGGCATTGACACGTGAGCTAGGCCGGTGTACAATTAGACTGGATCACTCATCACTCTCAGACTCAGTACACCGGGTGCAACTGCTGTAGGTAGCTTTTCTCCACCTGCTCCCAGCCCCGTGCCATCTTCACACCTATACAATTGGACGACGATAACTACATTAAGAAGACTGTTAATTACAAGACGACTATGGAAACACAACTAGACATGACGAGCTGAAGACGAACACTGTTTTTCACACCACAACAACATGCGCATGCACCAACACCACGTACACACGACGTACACAAAATAACGTACTACAACACAACGATCTGAGATTCGATCTCAGAGAACCCCCTATCTGTTTCCTGACAACTTTTGCCTAGGTTTCTTGACGAATTCAGCAAGGTTCAAGTCGAGTCATGAAGAATTCAGCAAGGTTTCATGAAGAATTCAGCAAGCCGGTCTCGTGAAGAATTCGGCAAGGTTTCATGAAGAGTTCAGCAAGCCGGTCTCGTGAAGAATTCGTTAAAAAGGATCTTCCCAGTTGTCCTGAAAAACAATACCAAGGGTTCTCTTGGAAAAAATCCAGTGTGGCCAGCAATCGAGGACATCTGAGAGTTCTAATTTTAGAACTCTGGATTTTTTTACAAAAATCCAGTGTGGCCAGCAATCGAGGACATCTGAGAGTTCTAATTTTGTACCCCTCCGAGGTGTGATTCTTGGCCTGGGCCAAGCAGAAGGAGAAGCCTTCTGCCGAAAACAAAACTGAAGAAAATGGTTGTTGTTTGACCCCTTCGGATGTTATCTCTGTAGCTAGTCAATGTTAGTTGTTGCGTGGAGCAGAAGCACTGAAACTAATGTACTCAGGCATGCACCTTCACTTGCATGTTTGGCTGGTCTGGCAGGAGTGGGTGCTGCTCTGCGGCCCTTGGTCCACACTACCTGCGCTCGTGGAGCAGCTGAAAAGGACCACTAGTATGTCTTGTTTCCGGTTTGAAAGTGGAGAGACGACTTTCGTGCCTTGAAACATGAGCAGAGAGCGACAAAGGTACGTCTGTAGCTGATTTTTTAGTCCTCTTAGCACATGTTGACGGTAATAGAAAATTCTCAGACGCGGCGGTGGGCGTAGAGTTTCAGTCTTGTGGATTGTTTACTTGTTTCGTCTCGTGCCTACATCAGTAACGTGATGGTGAAGTGGAGAGGATAATTCTCTTCCTCTAGGCTTCATTTGGCCGACTTTGCCTCTTCCTCGTTGAAAAGTGATGCTGAAAACAGGCCGGTTTGCAAAATTATGTTGATTTCCAATGTATATGATGCCATGTGATTTCTGGCAATGCAAGGTTTCTTCAATGTGAAAAATTGATCCAGGTTTTCTGAAGACTTTGCTGCTCCGGGTTTACGTGGAATTTACAGTACAATCGTATTGAACTCTGATGTGGTTTTCAATAAAACTGTGAGGTTTCAGTGAAATCTAACCTCGAAATCCAGCACAAACCAAGTTGGGTGATGTGGTTTTCAATAAACCAGTGAGGTTTCAGTGTAATCTTAACCTGGAAATTCAGCACAAACCAAGTTGGGTAACCTCGTACCTTTCTCACAGATGAAGGGCAGAAATTCGTCCATGGGCACCATGGCAACACTTGACGTACGTATGTTGTAGGCATAATTGCTACCTTGTGTTAACCACATCATGTCCATCGAGTCATCTAGAAGCGGTTGTATTAATTGCTGTCAGGAGAAGAGGAACAAGAAATGCATGTACAGTTGCGCTCGGTGAAATCCGGCCCGAAGTGCAAAGCCGGCGCCGCGAAGCCAGCTCCCATTACATCACTGGCGATTTGTGTGTGTGTGTGAACTGAATTGTACGCACCTCATGTAAAAGTTCGGAGTGCACATGTTGCATGCTAAAAACAGTTCAAAATTTCTTTCATTCACTTCACGAAGTACAGCTCAAGATCAAGAAGAGATCGAGAAGAAGGACATGGCCATTCCCAAAATCTCGTACAGAGTCCGCAGTGCAGACAGAACAGCAAACAAAGGTCACACAAACATGCTCTGCAATCCCATTTCCAAAACGAGGTGAAACGCGGAGTACCCAACATCCTGTTTCAACCTCGCTGCTCGCCGGACATGAATCCTATCAAGAATGTGTGGGCTCTTCTCAAGAAGAGAATAATTCCACATCGCTGCGAGAATGCTGACCAGCTGGTGCAGGCACTGCACCTGGAGTGGGACTCGTTGGCTCCTGACAAGGTTTCCCCATACATAGAGTCAATGCCACGTCGTGTTGAAGCCCTAATCGAAGCAGACGGTGGCCACACAAAATAATGAAGCCCTGCTGCTCTGTGTATGAAATAAACTGACTGCTTCGAAACGATCTCCGTCTTCTTTACTTGTGCTGAACTGAAATGAATGTTACACTTGTCTTTGTTTGGCGCGGTTTTTTACACTTTGGTGTAAGCATGCACAGTTCATACGGCACACGCGCACACTAGCACTTGTACAACTTTGAGGGCGTCAAGGGCCGCATCAGTACTGGGCGCCAGTTATGCACTTCAGGCCGGATTTCACCGAGCGCAACTGTACATGATTGTGTAGTTTGTCCATGTGTACTTTAACACTATTCTCCATTTCGATGACAACAAGGTATGTTTCTCGTCCAGCCAGCTGCATGCAATCTTTTTTCTTCTTCTTTCTTTTTTTACAAGATAGCCACAAACCATCATGGTGCACACAACGCCGGCAAAAACGCACAGAGATACGCATAGCAGCGGCAGCTCTATCTATGTCTTCCTCAAGCTCTTCAAATCCGAATAATAGGCCGGTAAGAAGGCAATCATGTCTATGCAATTGGTGAAGTAAAATAAAAGTTAACAACAACAAATCCTGTAGGACGGGTTTGTAACGTGACATGAATGTCTAGTGCACGCTGAGGTGACTTCAAACATTCACTTTTCCGTCAGTCCGAGTCCGAATTCAGCGATCGAAAGTTGAAGACGGTGTTTTTTACTGTTCTGGATTCGATTGGCAGTGAAACAATTGGCCACAGTTTATGTATGCTGTCTCTAGTCATTTTCACTATAACCTGCATAATTATGGACCATTGCAATATCTCGGCCAGGCGTTCTCACTACCCTTGACCTTGAAGCAAAACTCTGGCTTTCATCGCCTGCATTTCCACCATGCCGGTTTTTATCACCCCCAAATGCCTGTACAGTCGTGCTCAATGAAAATGCAGCCGCGTCACTCAAGTGTGCGCCTTGCAGCACAGCCCAGTGCCGTTCAACATTCTTACCCTGTAGCACGTGGCCGTGATCAGTTGCTTGTGCTCCTTCTTCCGGAGGAGCCTCGAGTCCAGCTGTTGGCACTTGTCAATTGCAGTGCGGTAATCCATTGGCCGTGTGTGGACTCTCACGTCATATCCGCCGCAGAGGCGACGCGTCGGCACTGTGGCGACAAAAAACGACATGACACAAACTGCATCCTTCCAGTTACAAGTGCATTACAAGTGCATCGCCACCAGCACAGGATTGGTCACCCAGTAAATCCAGCTGCTAGGGCCCCTCGACCACCAGGTATCAACAGGGTTTATTATTTTTATTTTTTACTAGAGCCACGTAAACCCGTCATGTGTGAGCCATGAATAAGGGGAGCATTACCCTGTATTTGAATTTTTGTATTGTGTTTTATCGTGAATAGCCTGAACCGTCCACTTCTCCACACTGCGCTCTTGGCCCACAGTCACAACACCACACCATAGCGAGGAAGTTCGTTCTTGGGTAGATGATCCATATCCTCCAGACAGCTGTTTCGCTCATTAAGACCAGTCACCTCCCCAGTGGAGGTAGCTAACGAATGAATTTAAAGGGTAAAGTGGCACAATTGTGCACTTTCTACATAGAAAAGTGGCATACCCTAAGAAGTTGAAGGTGAGAAAAGTTCTACAGGTGATAACGGAACACACAGTGCTGCTGGAACATGCATACATATGACGCCAGGAATTTAGACAAGCACTTGAAGCAGACAATCTATTAGAAGTTCGCACTAACGTTGCCACACATACATGCATAATGATAGATTGAAGGAACGGTCCCATAGTGACGTGACGGCGAGGTGAGAGAAGCGGAAGGCCAGACGACGCGACAGTCCCAGAGGCCCGTGGGGCATTCACTGCACTGCCCGGCCGCCATGTGAGGTTCCTCCGCTGCCACTCCTGCCGTTGACAACAAAGTTGTTGTTTTAGGCGAACACGTAGTCTACGCACAGAGACGTGTTCGCCTACAGCAACAACTTCAATCTATCATTATGCATGTATGTGTGCCAACGTTAGTGCGAACTTCTAATAGATTCTCTGCTCCACACGCTTGTCTAAATTCCTAGCGCCATCTGTATGCATGGTCCAGCAGCACTGTGTGTTCCGTTATCACCTGTAGAACTATTGTCACCTTCAACTTCTTTGGGTACTCAACTTTTCTATGTAGAAAGTGCGCAATTGCGCCACTTTACCGTATAAATTATACTCATTCCTTTAGCGAAGGTGCCTGGTTCGAATCCTGGTGGTGACAGTGAAATATTTCTGCAGACTTTTCCCGTTTGTGTCTTTCCCTCAAACCAGTGAATATTCCTTTATCTGCTATTTATTCGTTGTCTGCCTCTATGGGGGGGAGGAGCGCTTTTAATGAGCGAAACAGCTGTCTGGAGGATATGGAACATCTACCCAAGAACGAACTTCCTCGCTATGGAGTGGTGTTGTGAATGTGGGCCAAGAGCGCAGTGTGGACAGGTGGACGGTTCAGATTATATTCAAAATGGCCGAGTTTGTCTCTACTTCGGAGTGTTTTATTGTGAATGGGATTTTCGGTAGCTGGTCACTTTGGTGGGTCTGATCTACTCACCTCCCCCTGCTCAATGGACCACTTGCCATTTGTACAGATCGACGAAATTTCGTAGACCCGGAAGGGTGTTGAATGTGCGCTATGCATGCGCATTTGACCAATTTTCGCGTCATAATTCAATGACCAGTAATCGCTTTTCCAGCTTCTTCACTTTGGTTAGAACTAATGACTAGCTAGATCTTTGTCAGAAAAAGGTTTTCGTATGAAATGCCTTCAGGCCCCATTTCTTAGTGGAAATAGCAGAACACACAATAGGGTTCTGCACATTCAACACCCTACCGGATCTACGGGATTCTACGGGATTCTACGGGATTTCGTGGATCTGCACAAATGGCAAGCGGTCCATTTAGGAGCTGAATCTGCACCTTGATCTATAGAGGGTGGTGGCGTTCCCACGGCGATGCCGAAAACTCGGCCTCCAGCCGAACCTGAGGCGAACCGTGAACATATTTCTATATGTACTGTGTGTGTGTGTGTGTGTGTGTGTGTGTGTGTGTGTGTGTGTGTGTGTGTGTGTGTGTATCTGTTTCATCGCTCATGCGTCCGTTCCATCTTGGGAGTCTCAAGGAGCGATCAGCACTCCCGTCATCTTAATACTGCTGATCTAGCCCAGAGAGCGCGTCTTCCTGAGGACATTGGCGCTCTCCTGCGTGAGTACCGTCTGCGTTGGCTGGGTCATGTTGCCCGTATGGACGCAGCCCGGATTCCTCAACAAGTGTTGTTTGGTGAGCTCGAAGCAACCAGACCACGGCATGGGCCAAAGAAGCGTTGGCGAGACACGTTTGTCGGTGATCTGCGCTCGCTGGATATTCCGGAGTCCGAGTGGTATCGGCTCGCACAAGATCGCCCGGAATGGCGCAGGCGGGTTCATCAACATCGTCTTCCTCCCCCGGCACCGAAGGACTTTCATTGCGCATGCAGCAGAGCGTTTAGGAGAAGTGGCGATTTGAAGCGTCACATCAAGTACTGCCCAACTCAGTAGCCTATCATCTCCACTGGAGATGGGGCGTCAAAGGTCAAAGGTGTGGGTGTGTGTGTGTGTGTGTGTGTGTGTGTGTGTGTGTGTGTGTGTGTGTGTGTATGTGTGTGTGTGTGTGTGTGAGAGTGTGTGTGTGTGTGTGTGTGTGCGTGTGTGTGTGTGTGTGTGTGTGTGTGTGTGTGTGTGTGTGTCCCATATGGTGCAGTGGTATGTGCAGCGATTTCCAATCGATAGGGTGTGGGTTCGATTCCCAACGATTATGGTCACACACGTCTTTCTTCTCTTTCT
>NC_088653.1:18598598-18638598 GCF_964019385.1 Sycon ciliatum
GAAGAGTATGCGACCCGAAGAGGACGCACCGCCGCAGCGGCCTTTCATGTAAAGTACGACGCAGCAATGTATTGCACAGGCGCTAGGCTAGGCCTGTTGAACGGGAAGTCATTCTTTCTAGTAATAGTACTCTCTGCGTACGCGCGTGTACGGGATAAACATGGCGAAGATCCACTGCCAAAAGCGACATCGGCGCGCCTGAGCTCGCGCTAGCATTATCGCACAACAAACAGGCGCGCACGTATATGGCACAGGCTATTGTCACATCGTACATTGCTCCCTTCCTTATACCGCCTAGCTTGCATCACACGAGCTTCCAGCCGAGTGGAAACTGTTTTCGCTCTGAAGTGAGCCGGAAAGGTTGCCACACTTGAAAAGGAATTGCAAGGAAAGTCGAAGTTAAAAAGAGTTTTAGTCAATTGTGAAGCGAATTGTGAAGTGGCTTGCCGTCATATGGTGAACTTGGCGGGCGACGAGTGGACAGTGTGGCTTTCCAAAACCGACCAGGGCTGAGTGGTATTGGCCAAACCAAGGTAAGAAGACATCCTGTTCTAACTTCGCTTGATATTTTACTGAAGACCTGCTTACGACTGGCAGCTTGACGTCACGTTTGGAGAAGCGACTTTCTTCGCAAATTATCGCCGATGTTGCAATACAACATTGGAGAGGTTCCGCATAACGTAATAGGGAGGTTTAGTCCCACGTAATCCGTGGGTACTTTACGTGGGTGCACCACGTGATACTCAGTGACCCACGTACAGACGTTTTCTGATTCACGACATACCGTGTATGGAGGCTCACCCACGTTCCGCCAGAACGTGGGTGAAAATCAGAATGGAGCGCATTGTGCGAGCTGTGAGGGTGCTCAGCTGAATAAGTTTCCGAAGCACGAAATCAAAATATTGGATGAGCTTCTTAGGCCGGGGTAGCTTCGTCTTTGACCAGGTTTTGGCCTTTCGCTTCATGCTTTTGTTTGTTCCGTGTGACTAAACACAACATTGCAACGTGGGTGCCCTTCATCCACTCTACGTGGATCACCCACGTACGCGTTTCCGTTACGTGGGAACTAAACCTCCCTAATTACGTTAGTAAAAAACGTAGTCGATCTACGGGAAGTCTTACGTAAACTGCATGCGGATCTGGGTTCCGCCATACGGAGTTTTCAAATCACGTAGCTGCCCTTGGCAACTCCGAACGCGGCAGTGTACGACCAGATCGACCTGGGGAGAGAGTCATAAATTTGTACCCCAATCCACTTACGGACCAGCTACGTTATCAGAGCTCTATCTACGTACTCTCCGTAGACAACTTTCCGTAAGTGGAGTGCAAACTCGCGAATTCACGGGGTTTTCCTGCCCACTAACGTAAAGTTGCTCAGCTTTACGTAGTGCGGAACCTCTCTAATGTTGGGCTGAAAAGGCTGAAAGGGGTACAGTTTTCAGGCTGGTGGTTAGCCGGTGTATCCAGACAGGTATCGCCTATAGACGACATGCCCTGTACTGAGGCTGTAGTCTCGTCTCGTTGTCTACATCCATGATCTCACGCACTGCAAGGACACTGGTCATTCATGCGTACAGTAGTAGCGCTCAGTGAAATCCAATCCATACTGGTGAGGTCATAGGGCGTATTTAGCGCCCACAGCTTGCATAGTATTTTTTTCATTCATATTTCTCTAGGGCAGTCCCCACAGTACACAGACCTGTGGTCTCCTTACGAGTTGCATGGCCATTGACACCCTGGAAGTGGCACGACTGCAGCTGGACATACACACCAGGGAGTCGTAAAATACCGGCAGTAACTAGACTCCCTGGTTTTTCCACATTATTCGAAAAAATAATGGAAAGATGTGGATGCAAAACTCGATTTTTAGGAGGAATGATGTTTTGCTCAAAAATGGTTAGATTTGAAAAAAATCTAAAAATATTCAAAAAATCACCCAATGTGCGAAAATTATTCACCCGTTGCCATGGCGAAAATATTTTTTTCCCTCATACACACATACTAATGCCGTGATGGTATTACACAGAAGCCTTGCTTGCTAGTTTAACATGTTTTCGTTTTCGACAGCATGTTACAAGGCCGTTTTATTTATTTATTTATGGATTCCCCAAAGGCCGAGGCCTAAGTCAAGGGGGTCTGCGTTCATGGCTTACTGGGAATATATCTGCAAAATTATAACATTATAGATTGAGAAGAGGAAGGGTTATAACAAATGCGTACTGTAGAAATCAGCCATAACATTCGTTACTATGTTATAGAAACTCTGGAAGGAATGAAACCAGTGGGTTCAAAGCGGGTGTTGGCAAAGATGGTACGGACACGAGACACAAAGCAATGACTATGTTGGGTGGTTCTAATGTCAGTGGGGAGAGAATTCCAGGTGACAGCGGTAACAAAGAGGAAAGTGGCACGCGAGTAGGTGTTCGCCCTGGCAGTCGGGACAAGTTGGAGAGGGCGCCGCGCGCTGGTGGAGAGACTATAGCCCAGCTCCAAAAGGGCAGTGGTCTGGTGGTGGACCAGGTGATGGAGCTCCCGCAGGCACTGGATGTGTCGCCGCCCAAGGCGAGGACGCACAGCGCTCCTGACTACACCCATAACCTGGTTGGCAGAGTCCCGGTCTTGCGACCATTTGAACCGTCAACAACAACACCACCATCACCAACGACAACAGCAAAACTCTTATTGGCGATGGGGCCATCGTGAGAATAAAGAATTCAACAAAAAAACTTCAGCAAAAAAGATAAAATTCCAAATTCAACCACCCCCTAGATTAAAGACCGTTGGAACCGGGGTTTTCCCCATACGGTTCAAATGGTCACAAGACCAGGACTCTGCCAACCGGGTTATGGTTGAACTTGTCAGGGTCGGCGCCACTGGTACGGCCGGTATGGCCATGGCTGTACCAACAAAACAAAAAAAGTGGGCGTGGAACGTCCAAAACTGGGGAGAAAAAGTTTCGATGTATGATTTTGCACAGGGAGTCGCCCAGAGTGCAGGATTTGCCGTATAAATTCCAAAAAATTCTGGGGGATGACCCCCAGACCCCCTTAAAGATGGCCCTTCGGCCGCACCGCTCCGCGGAAGCTGCCTCCGGCCCTGCTTGTACTCAGGAGCACTGTGCATCCTCTCCTTGTAACATGCTGTCGAAAACGAAAACATGTCAATACAGTGGCGTAATCAGAACAGGCCCAAGAGCCAGGGCTAGGCATTGGCGGATTCTGCTCGAAAAGGTGGCAGATTCTGCTCGAAAAGCAGTGAAACTGGCAGAACCATACAAACCTTATGGCGGGCCATTCCTCGAATTCTGCTCCATTTCTTCATCCACATACCAAACATGCATGAAACGTACCAGAAAAAGTACCGAATTCTGCCAATTTCTCTGCCGGCATTCTCCGCAAAGGCCTAACCAGGGCGCCAGTTTTGATTTCACCAAGCCCAACAACTGTACAATCCCGTACACTTACAGTAAAAGCCTGTTATCAACTACTTGCTCAATGTTGCACAGCTGGCTCACAATACTGGGGAGGGGGGATCTGCAACTACATATGGGCCTCAACCAGCGAAAACAGCCCTTAGGGTCAAATTTTCAAAATTCCTTTTTTGGTTAGAAATTTGTTGAAACACATCTACTGAAGGACCTCAGCCAAGAAAAAGTTCAATATTCCGATTCAAAACGGGTGTATACACAAATATACAAGGTGTACTCCAAATTGGTGCAATGTATGTATACGATGTATCTGCACAATAAATATTCAGCATTCTAAGGTGGGTAGGCAGCTTGAATACCTTTGAAATAGCCTGTGCAGTAAGCAGCTAGAATGCCAAAGAATAGCTGAAGAGTGCGGAGACATGATCGACTTATTTGCAGCTGCATCCTGCGTGGAGTCGTTCCGCAATGTCTTCCATTTCTTCCTCCGCAGCTGACGACACGACGTCGCTGCCGTCACTAGCCCCAGACTCAGAATTTATCTCAGGTGATGACTCCTCATCTTCCGACTCTGACGAGTCATCGACCACCTTGAGCCGCAACACAGCAGGAGATGACGGCTGCGATTCCGCCTCGCTGTCGACATCGATGTCGGAACCAAAGAACGTCTCATCCTCACTCTGAACTTCAGCGGCTACTTCAGCATCCACTCCCCACCAGGCTCGAGCTAGCTGTACACAATGACTGCCGTGTGCGCTCTGCGAGCAGCTCTGGCGTCCGCAGCCATCGCAACAAGATCAAGGAACACTCGAGTCACCACTCGACACCACTTCAACTAACTAACTTCAAATAAATTCAAGCAAGGAGTTCAAGAAGAGCTCGTCGCGATCAGAAAATCGTTGAACGTCACAAATCGACCTTTTTCTTGAAAAAATTACGAAACCTCTAAGGGTCGTTTTCGCTGATTGCGGCTCATATAATGGCCACTCCTTCGGGCCAAAAAGAGGTCTTTAGGGTGGCAGGTGGTCTTTAATTAACAGGAGGTTTGGCACTGGGTGACCATATACAGGTATGGACCCCATCATCTTTTATCTGGCATTGCATAACAAAATGGAGCTACGGTCAGACCTCACTTAACCACACGCACCCGTTTTCCACAAAATAAATCCGGAAAGACGAGAGAACCCGATAGTCACACACGCACGCACACACGCACCCACACACACACACACACACACACACACACACACACACACACACACACACACACACACACACACACACACACACACACACACACACACACACACACACACACACACACACACACACACACACACACACACACACACACACACACACACACTGTATGTACATGTACGCATGGCATATGCTGTAAATCAGTAACCGACGATTTCCGTCCGGATGGCGAGCGATCCGGATAAAAGAGGACCAGCTGAGCAAGGCCTGAGTGTACTGCAGTTTCTAATCACATACACATTCCGAACTACCCAACGCTGTAGACAGCAGCATGCTTCGGCCATCTTGGCCTGATCGGTACAGGTACGTCAGGATGAGCTTTAAATGTATTTTAAATAAGAAAATACTTCAAGCAATAAGATGGCTCGTCGCTCCAACGCCAGAACTCTCAAACTACGAAAAGTGGCGAGCGGCGCATCATGCAGCAGCACTAAAGCATCCAGCCAAGAGTGCTAACAAGACGACTACAGTATCAAGGAGCTTACTACCCGATGCTGCAGGTAGCTAGCTGATGTACTTCAAACTATCAAGATCATCCCCTTGTACATTGTTCTTACAACGGATGACTGGCCCGAAACGTCAATAATTTTTCAACATCATTAATTTAAAAAAAAAATTGTTATCTAAAGAGTGAATAGCAACTAAATAGAGCGGTTGTCAGTTGACAAACCCCCTTTTATTTATCAAGATCATGTCGACGAAATCAGCCTAGTAGGCACGTAGTCTGAGGGGGTTCGGAAAGTGCAGACCAACATCCCACATATTGCACCCTATGCCTTGAAAATACGGTAAAACCTGTAACTAAAGACCACCGTGACTATGCCACAAGCACGCACCAGGAAGAAGAAACAGAAATGTAAAGCAAAGCTAGATATCACCGTGTCGTGCACACTCGCTCTGTTCCATTTTCATAAGAAAATTTACCGGGTGCTCAGTAACAGCCGCCACGAGCTCCCCGGAAGCGGACACAATTGTGTACTGTTAAATTCAGAGTATCGGTATTGTTATGATGTGGTGTTGTGTGTTGTTGGCAGGTGACAGCACAGGCAGTGGTGTTTGTTGATGGGGCTATGGCATCGACATTCCAGATGCGTGCGTGCATTGCCTTTGTCATCGCTTTCGTACTGCTCCCGGTTGGAGCGCAAGATAGTGAGTTGAGCGCCTGCTCACGTTTAGTCTGTTCCCTATTCAAACAATCTGTTTCACAACAAAACCAGTCAGTTTTCTTATAGAACCAGTCTGTTTCTCTATAAAAACCAGTCAGTTTCCCTATAAAGCCAGTCTGTTTCCCTTTAAATCAGTCTGTTTCCATGAAAAGATTTGTTAGTATCAAGTCCTGCTCCCTGTTGTGTGGTTCGGCTACCTACTGCTGTATGAGACAGACAGACAGACACACACACACACAAACACACACACACACACACACACACACACACACAGACAGACACACATACAGACAGACAGACAGACAGACAGACAGACACACAGACACACAGACACACAGACAGACAGACATGACGGACACACAGACACACAGACACACGAACAGACAGACACACAGGCAGAATGACAGAACGACAGACCGACAGGCAGGCAGGCAGGCACACAGGCAGACATACAGACAGATGAGGGGCGGATCCCGGGGGGGGGGGGGGGTGACCACTAACCCATGCGACGTGCGCGCCCCATGCTATGGCCCAGTTGACCCAGGCCAGAGCGGTCCGTTAGCTATGCAGCTTGTACATTATGGTTGTCTTGTACTTACTAGTAGATAATTATTATTATACGCATTCCCGTGGCAGCGTCAACCAAGCAGTTATGCTTGACCCACACGTTCGCTTATGCTGGACATTGAAACAAAGCAGATGTAGACAGCTCCTAGAGAATGGGGCTCTACAAAACCAATGAAAATAGTACTTCAGTAACATCATCCGGGAGCGTCATAAAATTGGTCTCGTTGGGAAAAATGTCATCACTATTGTCTCCTCATGTAGCATCATGGTCAACGGGTGGCCAGATAATGTCTTCTACTTACTAGTAGATAATACACAGTAAAGAGGTAGATCTGCACTGAATCATGTGAATGTACAGCTAGCAGCTAGCGTTCGCTTCGGAGAAAGAGGTGCGCAAGCATGCGCAAGCATTTGCTGAGCTGCCTATTTGTTGCGCTGCTCGAAGCGTCTAAAAGAGGCAGGCTCAAGACCAGCTGCCATTGTATTTTGGTGACACTTCAAAGAAAAGTGTAGCCACTAGTGTCGAAGGTAAAACAACGAGCGAGACTTTGAAAATCACCTTCGAGTTCAACGTCCCATCATCCAATAATCAAAATTTCTCCGAACTGGGGACAATTATGACTGAGACACGAAAGATGCAGGAAGCCTGCCTTATGGAACCTACTGTACAGTGGAGTCAACATCGGGCGGCTCGGAGTACAATATTACGGACAATTATTGCAGACGAGCTGCTGGAGAAAGTACCAATCAGCTATTCTGCGGCAAAGAAATTGAAAATTTCTTCCTTGTGCTGCGTGTCTTCAATAATGTTTTAGCTGCAGAGTGTTGAAAATAGGGGTACTGAATTTTCATTTGTATAGCAGCTGGCATGTTCAAGTACAGGATGCAGTACATGTAGGCTGTCCCGATAACGCAAACATGTGAACTACTTGTTATACATGCTTTTGTATGTCATCATTTCGTCATTGTGGGTAGGGTGGGAAAGAATTGACCCCCCCCCCCTTTGGAAAAATCCTTGATCCGCCCCTGCAGATGTTTCAAGCTTTAAAAAATATCCAAACAATGGTGTAACAGCACTAATGAATGAGAGAGATAGAGAGAGAGTTGAACCATTATCTGTTAAAACGAAGTACGTAAAAAGCGACTGTCTTCAGTCGGATCCAACAAGTTCCTGAGGGGGAGGGTTGCAGGAACATTCCACTTGAGTCTTTTGAGTAGCACTGAAATATTACTGTGTTTGCTGTCTGTCCTCAGCTGCACCTAAACTCCTGCAGGCCAACACGACACTGCGCCTAAGTCGGCTACCGGGCGAAAGTGTTCGGCTTTCCGTGTCTCTACTCAACTCACCCTCACCGCCAGCAAAAGTCTCCTGGACACACTGGGATAAGCCAATCAATATCGGCGATGCCAGGCTAGAGCTGTCCAGCGATGGCTTGGTTCTGAGCGTCAACGATTTGACATACGTTGATGAAGGTTGGTACAAGGTCACCTTGACCAACACTCAGGGAGCGGATTCTGTCAAAATCTATCTGAAAATAAGTAAGTCCTCGCTCATTTTGTTGTGAAGTGAAGAATGTTTCTAAGATTTTTGTGTTGCATTTCTCGCCAAAGTACCTTGCACTGGTCTCCAAACTCTTTGATATCCTCAACGAAGGAATCTCACCCCCTCTTGTCTCTCTTTCCATTTCTCTCTTTATCTCTATTTATACTTCTATCTCTACTTCTCTCTCTCTCTCTCTCTATCCTTCTCTCTCTCTCTCTCTCTCTCTCTCTCTCTCTCTCTCTCTCTCTCTCTCTCTCTCTCTCTCTCTCTCTCTCTCTCTCTCTCTCTCTCTCTCTCTCTCTCTCTCTCTCTCTCTCTCTCTCTCTCTCTCTCTCTCTCTCTCTCTCTCTCTCTCTCTCTCTCTCTCTCTCTATTTCCGTGGGTGCATACATGCATGTGTGTGCATTTGTGTGTCTGTGTTTGTGTATTTGTATTAAATGTTGTGTGTGTCTGTTTTTAAGTGCCGGTGTGCGTAGGTTTGTGCATGCGTGTGTATGTGCTTGTTCAGTATGTGCGTACAGCATGTGCATGTGTGCGTGTGTGTGTGCACGTGTGCGTGTGTGCACGTGTGTGTGTTTGCGTGTGCATGCTCATGTGTGTGTGTGAGCACGCATATGCACATTTCTACACACACTTGAGAGGAATCAAAAGCGTTCCTGCTGTAGCTCTGAGTTTCACGGTTTCAACCGATCATCAGATCGCAACTGAGCTCTATATAGCAGGAAATTTTCGGACGGAATTTATTTTCGTACGATTTCGTACACGGCCTCTTTTGTACTAAAATTAATTCCGAACTAAAATTTGTTGATGTTAAATAATGTACACTCTACGCCTCGTGCGTGGGTACTGCAGTACTGCTTGCGAACATGTGCATTTAGCATAGGCCTCGACCAAATATGCTAAAAAAAAGAGCATATTATGCTCGTCGAATACCAGGGAAAACGGTCATAATATGCCTAAGGCTAAGCAAGATATGCAAAAAGATATGCCAAACTGATATGCTCGACATAAGCAGAAAGTGTAGATCATTTCAGTAAAATTACAACCTTGGAATATTCATTGGCTTCATGGCTATCATGCTTATGGTGCAAATCAAAACACATGCAGAATAGTATGGCTGGGGTGTGCCCCAGCAACCGTAGCGATAGTGTTCATCCATGGGGAAATGTAGCAAACGCCTCAACCATTCCAAATTCATCCATAAAAGGCATTTCTGAACGCATTTTGTCCATAATATGAATGTTTTGTCCTCATTTTCTTCAGAATATTATGCTGGCTTCATTCCAATATTCCCTTTGTCGCTCAATATGCCATATATGAACTGTCTCACGAAAAATGCGGACATACGCGCAAGCATATTTGGTCGAGGCCTAATTTAGCATGCAGCACTGTACGAAAATAAAACCTGTACGAAAGGTCGCAATTCGGCTTTGTCCGGAAATATTTCCGTCCGAAAATCTCCTGCTGCTATACAGTATGCACTTAAAGCCTATCTCGAACAAACAAAAAAATTGAATACAATCCTGATTTTTAAGATGCGCTGTCGTGGCACATAAGCCTGGGTTTAGTGTTGACACACATAGAAATACCTGGTTTAAATAGAAGCCTAGCCCTGACGTCGGCTTCTACAGGAATAAAAAAATTTTAATTCACGGTGTAATGGGTAGCCGAGTGGTAGGCGCGGTGAAATCAACAAGAATTACTTTTATTCTACTTCTTTCAGGTACACACCTGAAATATAATTGTAAGGGAAAGAAGAAGCGGCAAAATAACTGACTTTCTCTCCGGTGCACACCTGGAGGTCGAATAGCTCGTTATTATCAAAATCTCATCTTAACAGAAATGCGCAGCAGCTTTTATGCAGCAGACGCCGTACGCTTAAATACGGAGATACACTAACTATACATCAGGCAGAGCTCCATATTAGTTCCGTACTACTTCCGTATTGGTCGGGCAGGGATACTACACCCTCCCTTCCTACAGATTATCACGCCCTCGTGATTTTCAAAAACAATTAGTGAAGAGTTACGAACACAGCGTCAACCGGAAGATGGCAAATTATATCGGAAATGAAAACGTTTAGAGTAGACAGAAGAAATGAACTGATAACAAATCATAAAGTAGAAGCACACCAGGTTCACACGATCTCTCGGGGTCAAAAGGGGAAAGAACTGGCCTCCAAATAGGACCTGAAAAACTACAGCACTCTTGCTGCACAACGCTGGCACAACCCGCCAGGAACATCGCAGTTCAAAAACCGAACTGAATACACTATAACTATAAGGGGCGTTGTCACACACATTGTCCCACGTTAGCTGGGTAAGCCGTGGCTCACCATGATCAGACGCCTACCAAACTAAACTGGATTCACACACTCGCATAAAGGAAGACTGAAGAGAACAGGGAGACTGAAGGAAGACAGGAAAGAAAATGCCATACCTGGAATCAGCGTTAGTAACCACGGCGGCGGCTGGAGCTATGGTGGATGTATAGTTAGTGTATCTCCGTATTTAAGCGTACGGCGTCTGCTGCATAAAAGCTGCTGCGCATTTCTGTTAAGATGAGATTTTGATAATAACGAGCTATTCGACCTCCAGGTGTGCACCGGAGAGAAAGTCAGTTATTTTGCCGCTTCTTCTTTCCCTTACAATTATATTTCAGGTGTGTACCTGAAAGAAGTAGAATAAAAGTAATTCAATGAATATAGCTAAATGCGCACTCATATCACAACCATGGGGACGAATCATGTACATGTATTCCAGAGCGTTTTCTTGTCACAATTATCAATGGAATTCGTGACTAAAGAGAATGATGAAACTACAATAGGATTTATACACTTGGAGTGGAACAGCGAGGATACAAGCATAGTAAGAAAAATAGCACAAACCTAGGAACAATGTGCACAGGTAATAAACTATAGGTGAGGTGAGAAATGATAGGAAATTCAGCAAGTGCAGTGTGACAATGGACACTCACACACACTTGCACATGCATGTCCATTGTCACACTGCACTTGCTGAATTTCCTATCATTTCTCACCTCACCTATAGTTTATTACCTGTGCACATTGTTCCTAGGTTTGTGCTATTTTTCTTACTATGCTTGTATCCTCGCTGTTCCACTCCAAGTGTATAAATCCTATTGTAGTTTCATCATTCTCTTTAGTCACGAATTCCATTGATAATTGTGACAAGAAAACGCTCTGGAATACATGTACATGATTCGTCCCCATGGTTGTGATATGAGTGCGCATTTAGTTATATACATTGCATTATTAAGATTATTGTCTCCACGTCGCCTTTTTACATAAAAGTAATTCTTGTTGATTTCACCGCGCCTACCACTCGGCTACCCATCACCAGTCTCTCCGGAGGCGTGGGTTCGAATCCCACCGCTGCCACCAATGTAATGGGTAGCCGAGTGGTAGGCGCGGTGAAATCAACAAGAATTACTTTTATTCTACTTCTTTCAGGTACACACCTGAAATATAATTGTAAGGGAAAGAAGAAGCGGCAAAATAACTGACTTTCTCTCCGGTGCACACCTGGAGGTCGAATAGCTCGTTATTATCAAAATCTCATCTTAAAGGGGAACTGTCACCAAAAAATTTCTTTGTCTTATCTTGTAGTTCCTTGGCTCCTGATCACGATGGTGGTATCCGTTTTTCTCTGCGATGGCTGGAAGTGGGTGAAAACTTGAAAAGAAGGTGCCCAAAATTGTCCCGAAGTACCGAGTGACGTCACGCCGGACTTGACCTCCACGCGTACATTCGTCGTCAAAAACGAAATCCAGCCCGTGTGCTCGTCGATCGAGCTAGCTGTTCCAATGTACGGTGCACGTGTGCCTTTTGAACTGTAACACAGATGGGTACGTCGTACCGAAGGAGAATGCCAAAGAGGCAGAGACCCACGTGCAGCTACACAGCCAAATCAAAATAAAAAGCAGCTGAGCTTTCACCTTTTTGACTTCTTCCGCGAGGTTTTATTTTGTGAGCACGGAAGTACGTCGTTGTTTTGAACTTTTCGTGTGAGGAACAACACGATGATGAGTGCGTATGCAGAAAACAGTACTCCTCCGGCCGGCGATAACACCACCAACCCGAGCCCCAAAGGAACGCAATGTAGTTACGTGAAGGCGATTCATCTGGCAATGTTGCTCAAGATGCAGATGACGAACTCCGACGTCTTTCATTTCAGAGCCGGGTGGGCAACATAGCCACCTTCGATACAACGACATCATTTTCAAGTACGAGGTATGTGTGTCACACTAACAGCAAACAAACATCCTTCCACTCCTTCGTAATCACAAAATTAGTAAAACAAAGAGCTGGAGCTTCGTGGAGGAAGTACCAGTGCGACAAACTGCAGTCGACTTTTGTTTATTTTGTCCCTTTTTGGCGTTCTCATTGTGTACAAAGTACACATCGAGTGTCCGAGTTCAGAAGGCAAGCGTGCACCGTACATCGAACAGTTGGCTCGATCGACGAGCACACGGGCTGGACTTCGTTTTTGACGATGAAAGTACGCGTGGAGGTCAAGTCCGGCGTGACGTCACTCGGTACTTCGGGACAATTTTGGGCACCTTCTTTTCAAGTTTTCACCCACTTCCAGTCATCGCAGAGAAAAACGAATAACACCATCGTGATCAGGAGCCAAAGAGCTACAAGATAAGACAAAGAAATTTTTTGGTGACAGTTCCCCTTTAACAGAAATGCGCAGCAGCTTTTATGCAGCAGACGCCGTACGCTTAAATACGGAGATACACTAACTATACATCAGGCAGAGCTCCATATTAGTTCCGTACTACTTCCGTATTGGTCGGGCAGGGATACTACAACGGTTCGCGTGAGACTCGGCTGGAAACCGAGTTTTCCGCATCCGTAGGAACGCCACCACCCTTCAAGGAGCAAGGCGCAGATGCAGCTCCTAAATCGGCGGGAGGTGAGTAGATCAGACCCCGGGCAGCAAGTGGTCAAAGACCGAAAATCCCATTCACTGCATTCACACAGGAATAAGCCCGGGTTTAATACGCAGGATTACAGCATGTGTATGAATGTGCTCACCACACCCATTCAGGCTACCTACATAGCAACCTTATAGGGTACCTCACTTCAAACTCTCCAACTACGGTCTCTTCGCTGCATACGTTCACTTCACTTCCAAAAAATATAAATAATATTAGATACAAATGGAATGCAATGGGTGCATTCCATTTGTATCTAATATTATTTATATTTTTTGGAAGTGAAGTGAACGTATGCAGCGAAGAGACCGTAGTTGGAGAGTTTGAAGTGAGGTACCCTATAATGTGTGAATGGCTGCAATGGAGTCTGAGAGTGCTTAGAAAAGTTTACATAGCAACCTTTAAAAGAAAGGACCAAATTGTTACATGTTATCCGTAGTTTCTGTCCAACGCTGACTGTTATAATCAAGATGTTGTGTAGTCAGAAGGTGCAACAGCTAGCACAATACTCACTGATGCGATACTGACATTCAACGACCTGATGACAAGCTCTATCATGTCTTGGACGCGCAAACCAACAGATAACGGATAGCAAGTAACATTTGTTGGTCCTTTCTTCTAAATTTAATACTGTAAATGTACTAATTTTCGGCAGCTATTTAATTTCGGCTATATTCGGCACCGACCCCAAACGCCTAAATTAAAACGCCGATGAAATTTTTCACAGCATCTGTCGCACGACACCATGCCCTCTACCCCACGCCGAAAATAAATCGCCGCCGGAATGTCAAAAATCGTGAAGTGCCGAAATTTTGCAGCGCCGAAATTTTGTATATAATTATACAGTATTCGGCTCTCCATCCGAGCGTTACTTACATAGCAATCGGTGTGATTTTCGCTGTGTCTGTTTGTGTGCTTGCTTGCTTGGCGCACATGTTAAGTTGTTGCGTTTCGCCCGACGCTCCTGCACGGTGGAGGGACGGTGACCTACCCAGTGCACACAAACCCGAGCTCCATCATGGCGGATGTGTGCTCTCTGGATACGGCTGCACCGCTGCTCTCTAGTCGCGATTACCTGGTGTGGAGCTGGGTCGGAGTAGGAAATGTTGGCGTACCGCTCAACGTCAGGAAAGGCCGCACACTGCCGTTGCGTTTTCCGTACAGCCTCCGCTCTGAATCCACGAGAAGCGGCGCGTACAACTTCACGTGCAAGTGGGTGTATACAATAGCGCCGTGGCGAGTCTATGGAAATGTTGCGGCACGTGAGACAGTGCAGGTTCGCTTCGTAGGTGAGTGCGATGTTATGTTGTCATGTTATGTCATGCTATGTTTTGTTACACTATGTCAATAGAAGAAATCACATGAGAACGAGTTATGCAGCAACTAGCGACCACCCCTGCCCGTACACTTAAGTAGTCATTAACCCCTAGGCTCTGCCCACCCAATTCTTCCTCACTCTTCCTCCTTTCTTACACTATTATCTCTTATTGGCCACTGACTATCGTGAGAATAAAAGATTTGAAACTATCCACGACTGTAACAAGATAATGAAGAGCCAGAACGTGCGATAATGGGCACAAAACTGACAGGCTACTGTGACATTCAGCGACCTGGGACCTAGCTCTAACACATCTCCAGTGCGCAAACCAACAGCCTTCCAACTTGGAAGGTTCATGGTTACGTATGACCGAAGAGGGGAATGTGTTCTCTTCTCTTTTTTACATCTATTACTGGCTCAGTATCCGAGTAAAAATTATGTTAGGGGTCGTCCATAAATATCGAACTTTTTTTCACAAAACGAAATAATTTCGTTATGGGGTGGGAGGGGGTTGACCAATTTCGTTTCAGAAAACATTGATTCATGTACATGTCCGTTGTATATGCATGTATGTCAACATTTTTTACGTTCTGATGGGGAGGGAGGGAGGGGTTGGGTCTAAACTAAAATAATTCGTTTGGTGAAAAAAGTTCGATATTTACGGACGGCCCCTGATGTGATGTCATCTTTTTCATTTATTTATTTTTTTACAATGATCACAGTACACAGGCACAGACAAAAATTGTATGGTGGGAGCATAGTGATGGTAAGGCTTCTTGCCCTCAGCCAACCTCTTTATAATAATTCACCATAATGTACAGGCATCGCTGCCTTCTTGCTGTGGATCGTGCATGATGCCACAGATGTGATAAAGATGCGACATGCAATTTGTGTCGTCTTGTGTTCATTGCAACCCGAATGATCTGTGCGTTGTAGTCCAATCAGGATACAGTGGATGATTGCTGTAGAACAGGGGGTGGGGAGAGGGTGGCGTTGTGGAGTTACAAACAAACATGCTTCTGACGACAAGCACCGGGGCACCGGAACACTTCTTTTACAGGACTTCTAGCCTTGCATTTTCCGCAATACTAGCTGTACAGGGCTTAAGGTCCAGACCCAATCGTGGGTCTAAATATATTTGATATTTGATATTTTTGACGTGTCTTACCAAGAGAAGTGAGCTAAAGCAAATGGACTGCGGTAGAATAGGAGTGCAGGTGTGAACTGTCAGAGATATGGTGAGGGGTGGAGAGCCACCCTGATGATGCCGTATCTGGGAGAGAGAGAGAGAGAGAGACAGAGAGAGACAGAGAGAGACAGAGAGACGGACGGACGGACGGGTGGACGGACGGACGAACGGATGGACGGACGGACGGACAGACACACTGACAGACAGGAAGGGAGAGAGAGACATACAGACAGATGAATGGACGGACGGACAGACAGAGACAGAAAGACTGGCACATAGACAGAGAAAGAGACGGAGACGGAGGCATAGGCAGAGACACAGATATAGAAACAGACGCATACAGGGACCCAGAAAACAGACAGATAGAGAGAGGGAAAGACAGACAGACAGACAGACAGACAGACAGACAGACACACAGACAGACAGACAGACAGACAGACAGACAGACAGACAGACAGACAGACAGACAGACAGACAGACAGACAGACAGACTGACTGACTGACTGACTGACTGACAGACTGATAGGCCGAGAGAGACAGAAGGAGACATAGAAAGACAGAGTGAGGGACACATCAAGACAGAGGCAGACCTAGTAGATAGCCATCTCAGGCTTTAATCCTCGTTGGTTTGGTATTATTTTGCTTTTCTCGCAGTTCACTTCCCTGGCTATTAAGTATTAACCTTGAAATTTGAGTTTCTCGCATACCATGATGGCCGATCACAGTTATTATTTTAACCCTTGCTTCCTTTCCTGTCGTAAGACGCATGCGGTCCACACGGTGTGTATGTGTGCTGTGCCGGCAGCCACTATCTCGTCCCATTCATCCTCCTATCCGTTGGCGCGAGTGAATGTTGTAATTACCGGCAGCAACTCACTGTGGCGGGTAGTCATGGCAAGCTGTACGCATACTCGCACCGCCCCTGTCTTCTGCTCCTCTGTGTGCATACATGAACGACTAACTTACAATCCATGTTACAGAATCGCACCGCCCCTGTCTTCTGCTCCTCTGTGTGCATACATGAACGACTAACTTACAATCCGTGTTACAGAATCGCACCGCCCCTGTCTTCTGCTCCTCTGTGTGCATACATGAACGACTAACTTACAATCCGTGTTACAGAATCGCACCGCTCCTGTCTTCTGCTCCTCTGTGTGTGCATACATGAACGACTAACTTACAATCCGTGTTACAGAATCGCACCGCCCCTGTCTTCTGCTCCTCTGTGTGCATACATTAACGACTAACTTACAATCCGTGTTACAGAATCGCACCGCCCCTGTCTTCTGCTCCTCTGTGTGCATACATTAACGACTAACTTACAATCCGTGTTACAGAATCGCACCGCCCCTGTCTTCTGCTCCTCTGTGTGCATACATTAACGACTAACTTACAATCCGTGTTACAGAATCGCACCGCCCCTGTCTTCTGCTCCTCTGTGTGCATACATTAACGACTAACTTACAATCCGTGTTACAGAATCGCACCGCTCCTGTCTTCTGCTCCTCTGTGTGCATACATTAACGACTAACTTACAATCCGTGTTACAGAATCGCACCGCCCCTGTCTTCTGCTCCTCTGTGTGCATACATTAACGACTAACTTACAATCCGTGTTACAGAATCGCACCGCCCCTGTCTTCTGCTCCTCTGTGTGCATACATTAACGACTAACTTACAATCCGTGTTACAGAATCGCACCGCCCCTGTCTTCTGCTCCTCTGTGTGCATACATTAACGACTAACTTACAATCCGTGTTACAGAATCGCACCGCCCCTGTCTTCTGCTCCTCTGTGTGCATACATTAACGACTAACTTACAATCCGTGTTACAGAATCGCACCGCTCCTGTCTTCTGCTCCTCTGTGTGCATACATTAACGACTAACTTACAATCCGTGTTACAGAATCGCACCGCCCCTGTCTTCTGCTCCTCTGTGTGCATACATTAACGACTAACTTACAATCCGTGTTACAGAATCGCACCGCCCCTGTCTTCTGCTCCTCTGTGTGCATACATTAACGACTAACTTACAATCCGTGTTACAGAATCGCACCGCCCCTGTCTTCTGCTCCTCTGTGTGCATACATTAACGACTAACTTACAATCCGTGTTACAGAATCGCACCGCCCCTGTCTTCTGCTCCTCTGTGTGCATACATTAACGACTAACTTACAATCCGTGTTACAGAATCGCACCGCTCCTGTCTTCTGCTCCTCTGTGTGCATACATTAACGACTAACTTACAATCCGTGTTACAGAATCGCACCGCCCCTGTCTTCTGCTCCTCTGTGTGCATACATTAACGACTAACTTACAATCCGTGTTACAGAATCGCACCGCCCCTGTCTTCTGCTCCTCTGTGTGCATACATTAACGACTAACTTACAATCCGTGTTACAGAATCGCACCGCTCCTGTCTTCTGCTCCTCTGTGTGCATACATTAACGACTAACTTACAATCCGTGTTACAGAATCGCACCGCCCCTGTCTTCTGCTCCTCTGTGTGCATACATTAACGACTAACTTACAATCCGTGTCACAGAATCGCACCGCTCCTGTCTTCTGCTCCTCTGTGTGCATACATTAACGACTAACTTACAATCCGTGTTACAGAATCGCACCGCCCCTGTCTTCTGCTCCTCTGTGTGCATACATTAACGACTAACTTACAATCCGTGTTACAGAATCGCACCGCTCCTGTCTTCTGCTCCTCTGTGTGCATACATTAACGACTAACTTACAATCCGTGTTACAGAATCGCACCGCCCCTGTCTTCTGCTCCTCTGTGTGCATACATTAACGACTAACTTACAATCCGTGTTACAGAATCGCACCGCTCCTGTCTTCTGCTCCTCTGTGTGCATACATTAACGACTAACTTACAATCCGTGTTACAGAATCGCACCGCCCCTGTCTTCTGCTCCTCTGTGTGCATACATTAACGACTAACTTACAATCCGTGTTACAGAATCGCACCGCCCCTGTCTTCTGCTCCTCTGTGTGCATACATGAACGACTAACTTACAATCCGTGTTACAGAATCGCACCGCCCCTGTCTTCTGCTCCTCTGTGTGCATACATTAACGACTAACTTACAATCCGTGTTACAGAATCGCACCGCTCCTGTCTTCTGCTCCTCTGTGTGCATACATTAACGACTAACTTACAATCCGTGTTACAGAATCGCACCGCCCCTGTCTTCTGCTCCTCTGTGTGCATACATTAACGACTAACTTACAATCCGTGTTACAGAATCGCACCGCCCCTGTCTTCTGCTCCTCTGTGTGCATACATGAACGACTAACTTACAATCCGTGTTACAGAATCGCACCGCCCCTGTCTTCTGCTCCTCTGTGTGCATACATGAACGACTAACTTACAATCCGTAGCTTAAGAGTGTGAGTGTTACAGAATCGCACCGCCCCTGTCTTCTGCTCCTCTGTGTGCATGAATGAACAACTACTTGTAACTTACAATCCGTAGCTTAAGAGTGTGAGTGTTACAGAATAGCTTTTAATAAGCGGCATGTTTTGTTTTGCCTCTTGTTCTTAGACGCTCCGTACGTCACCTCGTTTGTCAAGACACAGACGCGCTCGTCTCTCAACTTCACGTGTGTTGCCCACCGGCATGGCAGCAATGTCACCATACACATCAGGAGACCGGACGGGACGGTCCGGAGCTTTCCCGGCTCGCTGATAGCTACTGACTACTACGGCGGCGGTTATAAGCACGGCTATTACTCGTGCAGCGTTGAAAGCGATGCTGTGTGTAACCCGCCCGGAGATCCCAGCGTGCTGCGACCTTGTCAGTGGAACTCTCGGTATGAAAAGCACATAAAGGTGCCAAGCTACTGTGAGTACAAGGACATGGGCAGGACATGGGCAGGACATGGGCAGGACATGGGCGGGACATGGGCAGGACATGGGCAGGACATGGACAGGACATGGGCAGGACATGGGCAGGACATGGGCAGGACATGGGCAGGACATGGGCAGGACATGGGCAGGACATGGGCGGGACATGGGCAGGACATGGACAGGACATGGGCAGGACATGGGCGGGACATGGGCAGGACATGGGCGGGACATGGGCAGGACATGGGCGGGACATGGGCAGGGCATGGGCAGGGCATGGGCAGGAGATGGGCAGGACATGGGCACTGAGGACATGGACAGGACATGGACAGGACATGGACAGGACATGGACAGGACATGGGCAGGACATGGGCAGCGTTTTGAAGTCATTGTTTCTCCAAACATCTGGCTGTGGATAAGCACATGCTGTACTATCAGGCTATAGTGCGTTTCAAAAGTATAGACCTCTAGACTTTTTTTAATACTTCAAATTTGGTTTGAGCTTTTTGAATATTACTCAGGCAGCTCACACAATTTTCTCATATAGATTTCTAAGCGAATGGATAACAGACGCCCAATTTCGAAAATGTTATGCACAAAGTGATCACAGATTTTATGTGGTGTAGATGCTGTCCTAACGGTTTTTTTAAACCAGAGGTCTGGACTTTTGAAACTCACTATAGTGATGGTGTAGATATAGTTTGTATGGACACGTGTGTTTTTCTTTTTGTTGTTTTTTGTTTGTTTTTGTTTTGTTTACTTCAATAACACTGCCCCACCAGGAGAGGAAAAAAGGGGGAACATGAAAACATGAAAAGGACGTTTAGAGAACTGAATAGTGTTTTTACTATTTAGTAACAGTCACATATAAATAAAAAAGTATAAATAAAATAAAATAAATAGTAAAAAACACTATTCAGGAATGAGTTTGCTCACACACTGGAGCTCGCGCTATTCCGCCGACTTGACTTGACACTTGACTGACTCACGACTGCCATCCAGAGCACACGAGAAGTCCATCGAACCTTCGACTTGGCAAACCTGCAAGAAAGCACCACTCCCTGCTCAATACATAGTGTTTCGGGGGAAATCACCCCTCATCAGTTAAGCTTGAGTCGCGTGTCGCATCGCAAAAAAGCTTCTGTGAATCCCGCTTTTAAAAGGTGTCTGCTGTGCTGTGCTGTGGTCTGTACAAGGGAGTAGTAAAATACCGGTACTTTACTACTCCCTGGGCGTACTCCACGACGCCCTGCACCTCGTTGATCCTCATCCGCTGCTAGGCTAAGGTGTCTGCTGTGCAGTGCTGTGGTCTGTACAAGAGACTAGTAAAATACCGGTACTTTACGACTCCCTGGGCGTACTCCATGACGCCCTGCACCTCGTTGATACTCTCCCCGGCTGCTAGCGCTAAGGCGTCTGCTGTGGAATGCTGGACGTGTCCGTACCTGGGAGTAGTAAAATGCCAGCATTTTACGCCTCCCTGGGTGTACTCCGCTACGCCCTGCACCTCGCTGATACTATCTCCGGCTGTACCTGGGAGTGGTAAACTGCCGGTATTTTACGACTCCCTGGGCGTACTCCGCGACGCCCTGCACCTCGCTGATACTCTCTCCGGCTGCTAGCGCTAACACGCCTGCCGTGCAATGCTGGACGTGACTGTGCCAGGGAGTAGTAAAATACCGGTATTTTACTACTCCCTGGTTTGGAGTCAGACTGAGTTTTTTTACAAACTTCCCTACTGCAATCACCTTGCAGGGATAATGGTGAATAGAGGAGTGTTATGGTGGTGATCAGGGGCATAGGAAGCGGTGCGGCCGGTGTGACCAAAGCCGTACCAATAATTTCATCCAGTGATTTTTGAAGCAATGGAATATGGGCTAGCTGAGCTCAATTTCCCTAGCTATTTTCCCAGGGGAGGTCCCCGGGAGCCTTCACCCATTCGTGGCCGCACCAATATCGAATACTTTCCGACGCTCCTGGGTGGGGCTGCTTACACTTAGTCGATCTGAGGTCTCGACCGCACGATGTGTGCCCAGTGCACCAAGTGCCGGACAAGAAAAGAAGAGAAGAGAGAAAATAACTCGGCACCAGTGACACTGATTTGCTCTGCTTCCTCTCCCACCCAGCACGCCCATTTCTGCGTGTACTTTCGGCCTTGAACATCACCAACCAGGTCGGCGAAAATGCCACATTTTCGTTCACGTGGAATTACCCACCCTATCCAGCGCCCAGCATTAAATGGATGCACAATGGTAACCCGATTAATACAAGTGCGCACAAGGTTCGATTGCTCAATAGTGGCAAGTTGCTGAAATTGATGAACTTGATGCCCTCAGACATGGGGCTATACACAGTGTTTGTGAACAACTCGGAAGGATCAAAGAGTGTTTCGTTTACCCTGAATATACCCGGTAAGAGGGCAGCAGGCTGATTCTTTTGCTCGTCGTCGTCTGTCTGTCTGTCTGTCTGGCCATATGTCTGTCTGTCTGTCCACATGTCTGTCTGTCTGTCCATATGTATGTATATATATATATGTCATTTTGTGTGTTCGCCTGTGTGTCTGCCTGTGTGAGTGTGTCTGTCTGTCTGTCTGCCTGTCTGTCTGTCTGTCTGTCAGTCAGTCAGTCTGTCTTTCTGTCTGTCTGTCTGTCTGTCTGTCTGTCTGTCTGTCTGTCTTGTCTGTCCATATAACCAAATGTCTGTCTGTCCACATGTCTGTCTGTCTGTCCATCTGTCTCTCTCTTTCTTGCTCGCTCTCTGTCAGTCTGCCTATCTGTCTCTCTCTTTCTTGCTCGCTCTCTGTCAGTCTGTCTATCTGCCTGAGTCATAAAACTTCAACTGAACATAGCCCAGTCACACAACAGGAGCGAGGCTTGACTCTGACGGGCATTTGGTATATTTGACATTTCGACGGGAACTGTCTTCTTCAGAAAGAGAACTACTGAGATCAGGCTATAGAGAGGCGAAGCAGCCTGCGGCACAATTTGTGGGTTGCCGATTGTGAACTCGTACCACAATAGCAATTTATAGAAAAGAAAAGGACCAAGCCTACTACAAGTTATGCTATGGCTCTACATCCCAGTCAATTCTTGCACACTAGCAATTGCAGTTGCAGCAATTGCACTGCAGTGATATAATCTTCCTGGCCTCCTCCAGAACCGATTCAGCAAAATGTTGGCTGCTTTTACTGAAGGTAATTCATACCTTTATTTAAAAAAAAATTTAAATAAGAAACCTTGCGTATCCGGACACCGAAGTTACCGGCACTTTGGCCTACCGGGCACCCTTTGGGCGAGTTTCAGTGGTAATATTACTACTCTTTCAGTGGTAATATTACTACTCTTTTTTTCACTTTTTGCAGAAATAGTGACTTTATACGCCATATCTATGGCCTTTCCCCATCAACATGTATGTGATTCGGAGTTATGGACATTTCAAAGTTACGGATAGTGCCCGGTCCTGGAACACCAAAATTAAAGGGGAAGTTAAGGAAAAAATTAAAATTTCACAAGTTGTAGTCTTCGGGGTGCTGAGTCCAATGGTCGTGATCCGAGGAAGCTGAGATGCTCCCTTCCTACTTGAATCTCAATCAAACTCGCGCACTTCCACCGAAACTGGGTGACTGCGCCCTACTAGATGGGGATTTGTATGCAAAATGTCACTAAAAGCGCCGTTTCGTTCTTATAAAAGCACGGATGACCGTGATTGGCCCATAATGTTGTAGTCTTTTGGACGCTGAGTCGATTGGTTTTGGTCCGAAAAGGCTGCGATGCAGCGTTCCTCCTATATTCCCAATCGAACATGGTTGAACAAGCGGTCACGTGCTCCTGCGTAAGCCTTCGCTTTCTTGTTATTGGGCAACTTGCCCGTTAGAATCTGCGAAGTATGTATGTATGTATATTTTTATTTGAATTCGCAAGTACACACGGGCTACAAGCCCAATTACATGGAAGCGAATGCCATAATGAGGCCAATTAAGAAAAAAAAAGGTGGAGGAAGGAGGAGGACGGTAGCAAAGCAACAGGGAGGACAAGTCAGGACCAAAATCAACAATTGCACAAATGTGAGAGCACCTGAGACCGAGGGTACCTGTGGAGCGATAAAATGCCAAGCAAACAGAAGAAAGGAAATCGCAAGCCAATACACGCTAAACTGCCCTTGAGTTAGAATGAAGGGGAAAACCGGAGCTCAAGAAAATTATAACGTACAAAGTCATAATAAGAAGTCAACTGGATGAGAAGTAGCACAAGCAAACATTTCCTGACAACGAGAGTAAAATAAACAACAACAACAACAAGTCACCTGGTCACCGTGCCTGCAGGGTACAACTTACTAGCCTGTTTGACCTTTTTTGGGTGCAGTCCTGTCACTCGAGTTGAACTCGAGTTGAACCTTGGTGTGAAAGTTGTCGCTGCTGGCGTGGTGACCAGGTGATTTGGGCACCCAGGAGCACGTGACCGCTTGTTCAACCATGTTCGATTGGGAATAAAGGAGGAATGCTGCATCGCAGCCTTTTCGGACCAAAACCAGTCGACTCAGCGTCCAAAAGACTACAACATATGGGCCAATCGTGGTCATCCGTGCTTTTATAAGAACGAAATGGCGCTTTTAGTGACATTTTGCATACAAATCCCCATCTAGTAGGGCGCAGTCACCCAGTTTCGGTGGAAGTGCGCGAGTTCGATTGGGATTCAAGTAGGAAGGGAGCGTCTCGGCTTCCTCGGACCAAGACCATTCGACTCAGCACCCGGAAGACTACAACTTGTGAAATTTTAATTTTTGCCTTCACTTCCCCTTTAATGAGGTGTGAGTGTAGGTGCAGGTGTATAGATGCCACAACGACATTTTCTTTACTACCACTCTATCTAGAAGAAAAACAAAGCGAAGGGAGATGAGGACATAGGCAACGAAACAGTTCCAACGCGTAGCCAGGGATGGTAGGGATTCCTCCGGCGCTGCCCGGGCTCTCATTTATCTTTGCTTTCTTGCTTGCTAGCTTGTATTGCTGAGGGAACATTATGCTGGTTTGTATCCGTGGGTCCCCGTGGTGCATGGGCCACACGTACGCATACAGCGGATATGTGTGAATAATAATAATAATAATAATAATAATAATAATAATAATAATAATAATAATAATAATAATAATAATAATAATAATAATAATAATAATAATAATAATAATAATAATAATAATAATAATAATACCTCCGACAAGCGAAACTTGGCGCGTTTTTTTATTTTTTTATTTGTGTTGGTACCACAAGTTACTTCACAAGGCAGTGAGGTACGCGACCTACTTGTACCCTCCATGCAACCGGGTGCAGGAAGCCAAGCGATGAGCTGGTGAGTGGCACATGGCTCGACTAGTCAGAAGCAGGCCAGTCTATCGTGTACCAGCACAACAGGGCACGCGCGCGCCGCGCGTCTATTCTGCCAAGGAGAATCGTCGTGATTTCGCGTTTCAAAGCAAAACTAAGGAGTTCTCTCTCTCTCTTCACTTGATCACTCAGCCAACACAGAGTCCATACGTCCATGCCAAATAATCCTAGCGTATTTCAATAGCCTTCAGAGCGATGCGTCTCTGGTGGCTAAGGAAAAGCGCCAGGAATTGCTGCCTGAAATTTTGGACAGTTGGCGAGAACACCCGGCAAACATGTTGCAGTCCATGCGCGTGTGGAGGTGTTGCACAGTTCTTACCACGTCAACCTAGATAGCGGCGGCGGAAACGACCCTCGACACCGTGGCTCAAGCACAGAAGCGACATCGAGATTTCCAGAGCGATCACAACAGAGATACTTGATCACAACAGAGATACTTGCTGCAACTGAATCCGCTCTAGTCGCTCTTTCGTCTCAAAACAGGGACAATTCCTCTCCAGAAGAAACTGCGATATCTGAATCAGGGGAGAGTGATTCAGCCTAACTGATGTCTCTAATGTCCTTGTTGAGCAATACAAAGTTGTATTTTGGTGAGTCAATCATTAGACTTGATTGTAAAGTGTGAGATATTTCGTGTAATTTGAAGTAAAAAACGCGCCAAGTTTCGCTTGTCGGAGGTAGTAATAACAAGATCTATAAGAAAGAGCAGATCCGAAAGGAACTAGTAGTTATCCTCTGATAGAGAGGTTAAGATGCACGTTATTTCCCACGTGACGCGCAATTTCCCGTCAAATTTGGCGTAAAACTCCAAAATTTGACGTGAGCTGCAGGTCACTCGCAGTGTTTTTCGCCGCGCGCGCCAAATAACGGGTGCTGAAATTTCGCGTCACGTCAGAAATAACGTGCATCTTAAACTCGCTGCTGTCACCGCAACCAAAAGCATCATCAGCTACTGTATAAGCAGAAATATTCGTCTGGAATTTAATTTCGTCTTTTTCGTCCAAGGAGCTTTTGGACTAAACTAAATGTAGGACTAATGTCGATTTGTCCAGCTTTTCTATACACTCTTATGATCCATGGACGAAATTTTCAACCGGACGAACTCCTTTTCTTTGGAGTTGGACGAAATTATTGACCAACGAAATTGTCTGCCTCTACTGTACTTGACAATCAGCACATGCGATAATAGAATATTGCACAACACTGACCAGCGGTACTGCCGTTCTACAACTAATTTCCTAGGGCCTGATTGGAATCTTTTCAATTTCCAAACTTGCTGTTTCCTTGTTCAAGTAATACGGTACGAGTGACACTCTGAGGCTAATCCGTTTCCCGTGTTTTGCCATTCCTCCCCAGGGCCACCCGTTGTGGATACGTTCTCAGACTTGAACACCACCGGACTGCTCGGTGAAAATGCCACCTTCCACGTCACCCTGAAAAACATACCTTATCCGTCGGCAACTATTGAATGGACGCACAATGGATCTCCAGTCAACACCAGCTTAGACAGGACGCAATTGTCAACCGATGGCTTGTTGTTGAGACTGACGAATCTGGCTCCCTCGGACAGTGGAGTTTACACCATCTTGGTACAGAATAGAGATGGATATGAAAATGTTACATTCGCCATGGATATTCAGGGTACGTGCTAATATTGCTTATTGCTGTCCAACTGTATGTCTGTCTGTCTGTGTGTGTGTCTGTCCGTATGTCCGTCCATCTGTCCGTCCGTCCGTCCATTCGTCTGTCTGTGTCATAAAACAATGCATAGCCGAGCCATACAACAAGAGCAAGACGAATGGACACTTTGTCGTTCTGAAGAAGACATGAGTTTACCATCGTATAATTTCGTCTCTCTCTCTGTCTTCTGTCCTGTCTCTTTGTTTGTTCTCCGCAGATCCTCCAGTTCTGGACACGTTTTCAGCCCTGAACAGCACAAAACTGATCCGCGAAAACATACTGTTTTACGTTAACCTGAAGCGCACCCCTATTCCGGCGCCTACTATCGTATGGCAGCACAATGGATCTCCCATCAACGCAACAGCAAGCAGGGCAGGATTTTCTAACGATAGTTTGTCGTTGAACTTGACAAATCTAGCAGTGTCCGACAGTGGATTGTACACAGTCTTGATTAGCAACACCGTCGGATCAGAGAAACTGATGTTCTTCCTGGATGTTCAAGGTATGTTCTGAAAAATTCCACTCCTTGTCATGTCTGCCTGCCTGTATGAATGTCTGCCCAGTAACCCGCCCGCCTGCCTGCCAGCCCGCCCGCCTACCTGGCTATTGACCTGTTGCACCTGCTGCTTCCGCAAGATGAGGCCACTGTTGCTATTACATGATCTTTCCTTTTAAAACGTTCTGGAATACATTATTCGTCCCCATGGATGTGATATGAGTGCGCATTTAGTTATTTTCTTTCTCTTTTCCTTCCCTTTTCAAAGAACAAGCCTGCACAATTTCAAAATTTGTTTAATGGTATTGGAAACATTAGGGCATGTTCGATTGGTAAGGATCGGGATCGGGATCCAGATCTCAGATCCGTCGGATCCTTCAGATTCAACTGAACACTTTATTTTGGACCTTGACTGCTGCCATGTTGACGAAGTAATAAAACGGCGCTCACAAGTCATCCAAAGGGTGAAAGCTGCACTCATCGCGAGTGCGCGTCATACAAAAAGTCAACAAGCTCTATCTCGATCCACGTGTGCGTACCACAATGTGTACAAAAATGATTTTTCCCGCCATATACGCACAAAGGTCACATTTGGATCCAAATCCGAAGGATCCGGATCCGGATTCGACCAATCGAAAGGGTGCAAATCCAGTGGATCCGGCAGATCGGGATCCCGATCCTACCAATCGAACATGCCCTTTTTAATTATGCTCATGCCAAAACAATTCGTCCCCTGAGGGCTAACTTTAAGCTTGTTGTTCCCTCACCACGTGTGTTTAAGTAAAGAAGGTACTAGTGACACCAGCTGCATATTCTGTTTCTCTTGTGTTTTATTCCCCCCCCCCCCCCCCCCCCCCAGTACCTCCGGTTGTGGACACGGTCTCACCCAGCAACAGCCTTAAACAGTTTGGTAACGGCGTCAGGTTTTTCGTCACCCTGAAACGCACACCCCGTCCACTGCCGACTATTCAATGGTCACATAACGGATCTCCAATTAATGTCACTGCGGACAGGGTGGGTTTGTCCAGTGATGGCTTGACGCTAAGATTGTCCAACTTGATGCCCTCGGACAAGGGAGTGTACACAATGTTGGTGTGGAATAGCGCTGGCTTGGAAGTGGTGCCGTTCAACTTAGCTATTCAAGGTATTTGCTGGTATAAGTACTTGACTGTCGCTGTCTGTGCGTCTCCCTGTCTGTCTCTCCGCCGGTCTGTTCACCTGTCTCTCGGTCTCTCCATCTGTCTCTCCGTCTGTCTCTCTCTCTCCGTCTCTCCGTCTGTCTCTCTCTCTCTCTCTCCGTCTGTCTCTCTGCCTGTCTCTTCATCTACCTGTCTGCCCACTTGTTTATCCTTCTGTGTACTGTAGTACAGGTGAAATCCTGATAATTCGAACCTCGAAATGCCAGGAAAAACTTCTAATTATCCGGACATTCTAATTATCCAAACATGAACCCACAACTCAATATGTACGCGGTCCTGGAAAAACTTCTAATTAAGCGGTATGTTCGAATTGAGCCGTAATTATTCGAATTATCAGGATTCCACCTGTATAGAACAACTAATTTTCACTGTCATCATTATGGGTGCCAGACCTCTAACTAATAGCCCACTGCCTCCAAAGTCCAAATACCACTTTTTGGATCCAAGGGGCGGTCGTATGTTGCAGTTCACTAAAAGAAAATTTTTCCAGAGTTTATGGATGACTCGTACGGCGGTAGAAACACTCCCGGCAAATGCGGCAGATAGACATGCCCGTCTGCCCGCAAGCGCTCTCTAAGCTGCAAACATATGCTCTGACACAGAGCCCTCCTTCTCACAACCACCACCAACATCAGTTCAGTAAGAGTTTATAACCCTTTAATACCGTGACACACACAACAGAGGCGAAAGGCTGTGTTTAATAGCTGTAACTTTAAGTTTCACGCATTGGAGCGATCATCAGACAGCAGCATTCACTATCGAATTCTCTACGAGCAGGCCTAGATATTTGATTTTTTGTATTGTATTGTATTTTATTATTTTACTTGGGAATTCCCAACAGACCCTAAGGTCTTCTTACAGGGTGCCCAAGATGAATGAAATTGTTAAGCTCCTGGCGAAATGAATTGGGGATATGATTTGTGCGAAGGGATTCGGGAAGCGCTTTTTTTTATGCTAGTGTGGAAGTTAGTGCATATGTGCGAAGTGAAGACGTGGCATTGGGACAGTGGTATTAAGTTGCTTGTGAGGGTTAACGGATATAGGTGGGAATCGGCCTAGAATAGAACAGACCCTTTAATATAGAACATGCAAAAATCATATGTTTATGTTTTATTTTTGTTTTCTCTCCAGTTCCTCCAATTGTAGAGACATTCTCAAACCCGAACAGTACAAAGCTCATCACCGAACACATCTCATTTCACGTTAACCTGCAATACGTACCCAATCCTTTGCCGACCATCACATGGCTGCACAACGGATCACCGATCAACACAGGCATGAGCGGAACGGAATTGTCAAGTGATGACTTGTCGTTGAACTTGACAGATCTAGCAGTGGCAGACAGTGGATTGTATACGGCCATGATTGAGAACACCATAGGATCAGAGGAAGTGATGTTTTTCCTGGATGTTCAGGGTAGGATTTTAAATTACTATCCGGGCCTTCTTTGCCCCTGTGTATGAAGACCTGTTATGTATACTTGTCTGCCTGCCTATCTATCCACCTGCCCGCCCGCCTGCCCGCCCACCCGCCTGCCTGCCTGCCTGCCTATCTGCCCACCTGCCCGCTCGCCTGCCCGCCCACCCGCCTGCATGCATGCCTGCCTGCCTGCTTGCCTGCTGCCTGCCTGCCTGCCTGCCTATCTGCCCACCTGCCCGCCTGCCTGCCCGCCCGACCGCCTGCCAGCCAGCCAGCCAGCTTGCCTGCCTGCCTGCCTGCCTATCTGCCCACCTGCCCGCCCGCCCGCATGCCTGCCTGCCTGCCTGACTGCCTGTCTGCCTGCCTGTCTGACTGCTTTTCAGTTTGTTTTCGTCTACTGTTGGTTTGTAGCTCTGGGTGTGTATGTGTTACGGTTTTTTTTACCTTTTAAACTACGAGAACAAGGCTCTCTTGCAATTTCTTGCTAGCTACTTGTCTTATCAAAAAGAAAGTGGCCGTGTACTTTTATTCTAAAGGTAGCAAGGGACTAACAAGACGCATGCTAAAACCTCTGGATTGCAATTACAAACTTCTTGTCACCCCATCATCTATTTTAAAAGCAAAGTGTCAGTTTTTGGATACACTTTCTTCCTTTGTGTTTTATTTCGTACCCAGTGCCCCCGGTGGTGGAGAGGTTCTCAAAATTGAACCGAGTTCGGCGGCTTGGTAGACGCACCAGGTTTTTCGTCACCCTGCGACACGCACCCCTTCCACTGGCGACCATTGAATGGTCGCACAACGGATCTCCGCTCAATGCCAGCGCAGACAGGGTGCAGCTATCCAATGATGGCCTGGAGCTGAGTCTGACCAACTTGATGCCATCAGACCAGGGAGGTTACACAATCTTGGTGAAGAACAACGTGGGATCTGATAGCGTGAGATTTTCCTTGAATCTGCTGAGTACGTGCTGATTACTAGTACTTTGCTTTCTCTCTGTCGTGCATCTTGCTCTGTGCCTCGGCCTGTCCGGCTGGCTGCTCGTCTGCCCATCTGCCTGTCTGCCCGTCTGTATGTCTGCCTGTGTGTTTGTGTGTGTGTGTGTGTGTGTGTGTGTGTCTGTGTCTGACTTTCTGTCTGTCTGTCTGTCTGTCTGGCACTCTATCGTTGCACGTAAGTCAAAGTACAGCCGGCTTTCCTACTGTTTCATTCTGTTACACATGTGCACGCACGCACACAAACACACACACACACACACACACACACACACACGCACACACATACACACATATAATGCTATTCTATCACACAGCATGAAAGCAGCCTAGGAGCCCTAATACTAGGCTTGGTTGTCAATGTGACTTGTCGGCTCCTGAGTACGATTTCAAGCTCTTTGTGGCCCTAGTTTTTGTTCTAGTGAAATCTGAGTGTCTATTCTGTCAAACTTGTGTTTCTCCTCCCCAGCTCCCCCAGCTGTGGATACATTCTCGGCCTTAAACACCACGAGGCAGTATGGTGGGAACGCAACATTTTACTTCACCATGAAACACAGACCCTATCCGGCGCCAACCGTTGAATGGTTTCACGACGGATCTCGAATCGATGCAAACGCAGACAGGGTGCAATTGTCCAATGGCGGTTCGTCGTTGACATTGATCAACCTGACGCTCTCAGACAAGGGAGCTTACACCTTCACGGTGAGAAATGACCAAGGATCTGACAGTGCAATGTTCAACATGGATATTGCAGGTATGTCCAGTTTATGTTTAGTGAAGGGTTTTCCATGTTATGAAGTGGTTGCAGTGGAGCTTGCTCACCCTAGAGAATGTTGGCATTAATTTTGTTTAGGGTTTAAACGGTGACAACTGTTGCATGACCGGGTATCCTCATTAATGTTGTCAGTACACCACACGTCTTTCTAGTGAGCACTCACCACCTCACACTGTGACGTGTGACCATGTTGTGACAGTGCTGCATACAGTAGAGTGGTGATTACCCACACCCCTCGGGGGGGGGGGAGCTGCATCCAGGGGGGTTCGGATAAGGAGAAAGCTCGGATAGGGGAGCAGTCACACATGCATCCATCTGAGACATGCACATTCCCTCCGACATGCTTCCCATCATTTCTCTTTAACTCCGGCAGTTCCACAGGAACTAGACACACCCAAGCTCCTTAAAAAAAACTCAACGATGATATAATTATCACTCCAACCTGTTGCAAAACATAGTGTGCACCACTTGAATTGTGCTTCAGGTGGGGAAAATAGGCAAAATCTCATTTTCGTACCTTCAATTCAATGGAAAATGGCATGTTGAATAATTGATCATTCGGATAGTTGACGTTCGGACAATCGGCATTCTTCTGTACGGATTGGTGGGAACACGGAGCGAATTCCCCATGGCCATTTTGCATCACAACCTGTAGCTAAATTCTATTCTCCCTTGTGCCCGTTTTTGTACTGAATAATGCGTGGGAGTTGAAACGGGAAAAGCGCATGTTATCTCTTTGGATGTCCGCGAGTCACAAAAGATTTTCTTCACTTTTGTTTGCAAATTGTCCAGTGCCGCCATGTCCAAGTCTGCAGAGACGTGCTGCTGATGGAGTCAGCTGTGTCCAGTGCTCCTGTGACAAAAATGCTACAAAGAGCTGCGATGATAGCGATAGTTGCACCTGCCTGGACAACTATTCCGGACGCACGTGCCAAGACTGTGCCGCGGCTTACTACCGAACGGAAGAGCAGTGCGTTCCGTGTTCGTGCACTTCACATGGTTCCCATGACAACTTGTGTGACCAGGTTACTGGACAGTGCAGCTGCATACCCGGCTTCCACGGAACAAAATGCACAGAATGCCCGGACGGCTTCTTCATCCCGGACCCCAGCATGGAAAACACGGCATGTGTAGCCTTTGACTCTAACAAAACGTGTCAAGGTGAGACTTTGAATAATTTTATATTGGTATTGAGGGAATCTCCACAGGCCTTACCCTAAATCAAGGGAATCTCCGCCTGATGGTTGTATACTTCTGGCGAGAGTGTCATGTGAATCGAATGTAAATAATATTGTGACTGGGCTGGCGAATAGAGCTTAGAAAGGTGACCTGGTCTACTTGCAGACATAGTGCAGTCAAGCTTTAAGCTGTATTGGGAGTAGCTGTTGATTTTGACTGAGTTTTAGCTGCTTATCAAGTAGCTGTAGACTATCGTACACAGTCAGACCTCGCTTATCCGGTCCTCTCTTATCCGGATCTCTCGCTCAGTATCCGGAAGAAAATCGTTGGTTACCAATTTACAGCATATGCTATGCACACATACAGTATGTGTGTTCGATTATCCGGTTCCCTCGCCTATCCGGATATTTGTTGTGGAAAACGGATGTGTGCGGTTAAGCCAGGTCTGACTGTACTTTGTCTGGGGAGGGGGGGGGGCAGGAGAGCTATGGCATGCGTATCACATGACGATCATACAGGACAGCCATGTTGGCTCCGGCTCCACTCAACCCTAATATCTTAGTTAGGATGAGAGGCTTGTCGCCTATCAAGGGGGTCATCGCTTTGAAGGATGTACATGCAATATGGGCCATGTCAGAAGCGGATCCCGACATCTCTACAGGAGGTTCCAGTTTAGCCAAAAACTGAACAGCAGGTACATGTGCATGTACATGACTATGGTTTTCAGCAGTACATTTGAGAAATTTAGGAGGTCACGGAACCCCGGAATCCCCCCCCCCCCCCCCCCCCCACAGGATCTGCCTCTGCATCTTGCTTACAACTCTCCACTCAACTCCTGCATCTATGGGTCACATGATGTCGGTGGCCATGTTGGTCCCACTGTCCACATGACATGATCACTTTCTACACCGACATGACCAGGGTCACATGACCAGAGTCACATGACCAGGGTCACATGACCAGGGTCACATGACCAGGGTCACATGACCATGGTCACATGATGTCGGTAGCCATGTCGGTTCCACTGTCCACAAGACATGATCACTTTCTGCAATAAAATTTAGTCACATGACCAAGATATCAACACCACTCTATACAAGCAAGATGGAACAGAATTTGTACTGCAACTCATCATGCGATCATCAGGCACACAAAACCCCACTGTATATATCTGGTTTCCACTTGGTGTACTCTGCAGCATGCTATTGTTCAGTGGCCGGCTCAGTCAGCAGTGTGTGTGCTAATGGAGCAGGAATATGTCAGTGCAGACCAGGTTACACTGGAGATAAGTGTGATTCGTGTACCAGTCCCGGACAGTTCTATGCTACTAATGCTGGTTGTACAGGTATGGTATTCACAACATGCAAGTTTTTTATTTTATTTATTTTTATGAATACCACAGAACCATCAGATGCTGCGTAGCGGTGGCGGTGGCATATTGTATGGAAGTGCATATTGTTGCAGTGCTTCTCTCTGTCTCCGCAGGCTGGGTGGATGTGCAGTGTTTCTCTCTGTCTCAGCAGGCTGGGTGGATGTGCAGTGTGTCTCTGTCTCAGCAGGCTGGGTGGATGTGCACTGACATGCGTCTACATACATTTCAATTACTGGTGACATGTTCTGACAGTGAACTGACCAATGTGTGCCGATATGCTGACCAGGCGGGTAGCCCGCATGGGGCACGGGGAGGGAGGGGGGAGGGTTCTGCACCCCGAAATATTTTGACCTAAGTTCAGCATGCATATCCACATACTGACCATGAATGACATGCACCAGTCACCCTGCACATATGCGGCTATGCACCCCCTAAAAGGGGGACCGGCTAAGCCCCTGCTGACAGGGGTTTGTTTGCCTATGCTGATCATTGTTCACAGCAGAGGTACGTACTATCCCGCGAAACAACACGGGATTATTATTCCCAAAACGATGTGGCCCGGATTTGGAAGTTCTATGGGATGCGCGGTCCGTGAAGCTCGCAATCGCAATTAGTGCCTTGATCTGCTCACCCAAAGCGTGGCACAGACCAGCAATGCCATTTTGCGAGCGTGTAGAAATCAACCATGCCGCGGGGGCGATAGGCAAAAGAAGAGTATTGTGTTGTGTTGTGTTGATTGTCCCAGCGCTGAGCGATGAGCTCTTCACCGGCAACAAGTCATCCCTGGTTCAAGGCAGTGTTTTGAATCTGTCCTATGAGTTTGTCTACGGCTCACAGTTCACCCATCATGGACAAGTCTCAGTAAGTATTACCCATTCAGGGGGGCACTGCACAGTCCCTATGCACGTTGTACAGATGTACGAAGTTCTGTACTAGACGCGTGCGCCGGTGCCCTTCAAGGGGGGGGTTCCGGGGCGTCCCCGGGAAATTTTTCAAAAAATGAAGCAAAATCCTGCATTTGAGCGAAAAAAAAAGAAAAAAAAAGGGGGGGTTCCGGTCACCCAGGAACCCATACGGGGCACGCGCCTGTGTGCAAGGCCATAGGTGTGTACATACGCGGTTGGGTGTTCATTGTGTGCTATATTCAAGGGCCTCATCCACATTAAACGTTGGGTTCTCCAATACCCGTAGTCTCAAATTGGAGGGAGGAAGTCCATCGATAAACTGGTCCCTCAAAACCTCCCCTTGATTATCTGGAGTCATAGTTGTGTAAGCTCGCACCACTAACCGTCTTAATTCATCACAATAACTGGCTAGTGCTTCCCCGGTGGTCTGGCGGTGTCAAGCCTTAAATTGGGCTTTAAGCTGACGTCCATTTCCTATGGGGGAAAATTGGCGACCCATCTCTTCAAGTAGCCGCAGCCAGTTCCTCCTATGTCCTAAGGGAAGGGTGGTATAAAAACGTTGCTCGTGCTGCCTCAGTCCACCTATTTAAGTTGGCAGATTCCTCAAAATACAAGTTATATTCCTCCCAATCTCCTTCACCGTCAAATCCTCTGGCATGATGAGTGGCCGATTGGGTTGGGCATCCCCTCCATACCCGCCGAAGTAGGCGGCAGGGCGCCCTGGGAGCCTCGGAATCGGAGCAGGTTGAGCCGCGACATCTGGGAGAGGACCTGGAGGAGCGAGAGCAGCAGGGACAGGTGCAAGAGCCGCAGCAGGAAGCTCAGAAGGAGCAGCAGCAGCAGCAGCAGGAGCAGCCACAGCAGGAGCCGGAAGAGAGGAGCCGGAGCTCTTCTGGCGACGGGACCACCGGCAACAGCAGGTTGCGGGGCAGCCGCCGTGGCAGCCAATTGAGCACGGGTTCCTCTCTGTGCCATTCTAGAAAGCAAAGGGAACAAAGAAAAATAGAGAAAGAAGAAAAACCGGACGGAGAGCCAAAACCAAGGAACAGAAAACACTACCACTCGATGGAAACGAAACTGGCAACTGAACACGATCGCCAGCTCGTCCAGCCGTTTTACCAAACCCGATACATTACCGTACGAACAGACATCACAACAATCCCATATCCAATACCGGGTACGATGCAATCGATTGCACCCGGCAGTAACCTCAGGATCATTGCAGCGCATGCGGCGGTGGGTACTCCCATAACAGGAATGCCACAACCATTCCACGTGTCGTACTTTCCGTCCTACTAGCTCATCATAGGAATTCCATTTCCAACCAAAATAATCAAGAAGCAAAAACGAAAACAAGTCACCAATGGTCAATGCACAAACAACAACCAGCCACGCGGTCATGTTTACTCACCGGCCTGGCTGAGGTTCGAGACGGTCATTCCTGATCTTCGAACCTCAGCCAGTTTCCCTCGGTCCGACGGAAGTACTCTTCTAATGTCATTTCTGTCGTTGACCAGTCTTGTAGGTCTTCTAAGCCAGAGTCGACGGCCGAGGTGTCGACGGACGGAGGGGTGACCACCATTCGTTTGTCGGTTTGCTGTTGTTGTTGCCTCTGCTGATTCCTTTTCTGGCGGAGTTTTAGTACCCACTCCCAGTTGCGTCGCTGGCGGGACGGCGAGGTATGTTTTCACCTTGGTCCGAGCGGCGGTGTCCCGAACCGCCCGAGACCGTGGTGGCGACTTGACCACGTTTCGTCGCTTCTTGAAATGTTGGAACTTATTGAGGGCCCGTCTGCTATCACTGTTGCGATGCGGGGCGGCAGCGTTCCTTGCCGCCTGTTGTCTTGCGGGGTAACCCGACGTGAGTTGCACCGTCAGGGTGTGGAGAGACCTTACAGTACTGATGACAACACACAAACACAGCACACAATAGTATACAATAGTATCGGATCATGTTCACTGCGCCAATTGTCGTATCCGGTCGGCCCGGGGTCAGACCCCAGGGCTGCGGTCAGACACGAACTAACTTACTAAACTCACCCATTACAAGGCCGGGCAGTGATGGCCGTAACTGTAATTACATTACTAGACGTTCCGGCACCACATCTACTCGCGATTCAGACATATTTCGACACGCACACTCACACCAGCGTTCAGGTTTACTCACATCTTCCAAGAAGGTTACTTAGTTCAAGAGACGATATGATCGGAGAGCACAAGGCAAGAGAGATGAAAGCCGAGGCTTCCACCTGAAGGCGGAAGGCAAGAGAGAGAGAGAGAGAGAGAGAGAGAGAGAGAGAGAGAGAGAGAGAGAGAGAGAGAGAGAGAGAGAGAGAGAGAGAGAGCGAGAGCGAGAGCGAGAGCGAGAGCGAGAGCGAGAGCGAGAGCGAGAGCGAGAGCGAGAGCGAGAGCGAGAGCGAGAGCGAGAGCGAGAGCGAGAGCGAGAGCGAGAGCGAGAGAGAGCGAGAGTGTGTGTGTGTGTGTGTGTGTGAGAGAGAGAGAGAGACAGAGAGAGACAGAGAGAGCCAGAAAGGAGATTGCCATAATATCTAACTACGGGCAGGAGGCTGATCCCCCCGTACGAGCTATAGGACAAAATAATGAACCATGGTACACCCGCATGCCGCAATGTACCAAAAATTAGCAATAATGTGTATAAACTGTATCACAAAGAGCGGGATCGGGAGCCAGCTAAAAGGAAATACCAGGGTGTACCAAATAAGGAAGGCACCGGGCTTTGCGTGAAGTAACATAGTAAGTTACACGGCTGTCAAGAAGCGGCAACTTAGAAAGATGGCGTCGGTTCGAGATGGCATGGTAACCGCGCACGTGCCGTGGTCCGTGACTTGCTCATATCATGTATGCACGCAAATGCAAGTCACAAACTCACAAAGATCGTCTTTGCATTTGGAGAAAATATCTTCGACTCTCTTTGGAGGTTGGCGAGGTTTGCCTAATCTTTACTGGATTGCGATGCCGGTATGTCCTCTCAATAATTAGAACAAAGGGAGCTGATGATCGCTTCATTGCTGAGCAGAAGTAACAATCAACTCTCTTCATGTCCTCAGTGCCAAAGGCAGACGACTGCAATTCCACAACGCTCATTTCACGATGATGGAAACAATAATCGTGTACTAGTACACACTTGGACCATTTGGTCATCCCTGTTCTAGCCGCTAGTCCGTCCAGCAAGCAGATATTGACTATTACGATAAGGACACCTGCGTGAACGAGGGCTCGCCCAGCAAATTCAATTCAAGACGTGACTCCAGTCAAGAATTAGGGTCTTCACTCGAGAACTTCACAAATACAGGTCAAGGCACCCCACAAAACTGATAGATGGCACGAACGAAAGACAAATAGGCTAGACAAAGTGTCCCAAGTGATTGAAAACAGCAGATCTACCAAATAAGACAGCTACATGTGCCTAAACAACGATTCCCATACAGTAGAGAGTAGTATCAGGCAGAATGAAAGCCTTGGAAGTGCACAAATACGGCCACGGCCGCCACAAAAATTGGACGACCGTCACAAAAAAATTCTCATTGCTCTACCTCCTTGAAGGGTGAAAGTTACCAGTTATCCTATAGCGATGTCAGTTTATGCCTGTTGGAACCCCCCACATCCCGCACGAAATGCCTTTCAAATAATTCCAGGATGCAATTGCAGCTCCAGACAGGAGGAAGAAGAACACCGTGAAAAATAACGGCAACGATGTCCAAACTCTCGGGAAACGGCTGAAGTCTTCCTGAAGATGTTAACATTGAATAGCCATCGATTGCCAGCGTGGTTTGGTGACTTTAGAACTGTTTTGAGACTTAGAACGAAGCGATATCTCAAATTTGATGGAAATGTTACCAGGCTGTCAAATGCGTGGGCGAGCAGACCAGCTGACTGGTTATGCATGAACATGCATGAGCATGCATTGATTTTTCATGGTTCACGTGCAGAAAACTAAGTTGCCGCGATCCAAGTGCAGCTAACAGCCGTGGTTATGAATCCGTTTATGGGAGATAGATAAATAATTAGACACATAAATAAGGCAATCTTGTCACGTGGAGACTTAAAAGGCCACGTGTCAATACTAGACAAAAGCATGAATACGACACATGCGCATTTGACCCATTTAGCCTCATAATTCATGGCAAATATCACTTTTCCAGCTTCTTCACTTAGGGATTGAACTAACGACTAGCTAGATCTCCTCCAGAAAAAGTGTTCGTATGAAATGCCTTCAGGGCCCATTTCATAGTGGAAATAGCAGCAAACACAATAGGGTCCTGCACATTCAACACCCAACCGGGTCTACGGGATTGTACAAGATTATACGAGATTCTACGGGATTTCGTGCATCTGTACAACGTGCATAAGGCATATTGGTCAAGTTTTGGCTCGGCGTATATTGCTGCACTGCTGTGGATTTAGGGGGGGGGGGGAGGGGGTAGGGACCGGCGGATTCTGCTCGAAAACTTGGCAGACTCTGCTCGAAAAGCAGTGAAATTGGCAGAACCATACAAACCTTATGGCGGGCAATTCCTGGAATTCTGCTCCAATTTTTTATCCACATACCAAGCATGCATGAAACTTACCAGAAAAGTACTGAATTCTGCCAATTTTTCTGTCGGCAGAATCCCCCGGACCCTAAGGGGGGGGGGGGTATCCAAGGCGATGACGCCTGTGGGAAATTCCCTAGTAATTTGTTTTAATAAGAGCAAAAATAAAGATAAATCCGGGAGAGCAGCAGAGAGAGTGCGTGGGGAGTAGTGGAGAATGTACTCCTCCATATTTGCACACGAAGCACAGAAGCCATTATTATAGTTTCGACAAGGCCTTTCGTACCATTGTTACGAATGCAATGGTGATTAACAAAAGGTAGCAAGCATGTCCTTATAACCGGCACTTGTAGTACCATGGTCCCCACTGTTGTCTGATACTGATAATATTCATTGTTTCACTGTGTAGTTGGTGCCACTAGCGCTATCTTTTAAAGTGCCATTTCGGTCAATGCTCTGACCGCCAAAGTGCCGGTTATAAGGACATGCTTGCTACCTTGTCAATCATCATTGTATTTGACTTGAAAAGGTAATGGTACGAAAGGCCTAGTCGAAACTATATCGCTTGGCTTGGCTTGGATTGGTTTATTTAATGTCGAAGAACAAACAGGCAGTGTTGTCTTATTGCATGAGATCGACTTCTGTGCTTCGTGTGCTGAATTGCAGTCCTCCAACCAAGAATATATCCGGCTCAGAAGGAGAGCTCTGTGCTAGAACTTTGCAGCTTAGAAAGTGTGGTGTCTTCAACTTCATTCTCCCAAG
>NC_088653.1:18643598-18653598 GCF_964019385.1 Sycon ciliatum
GGTGGGAGTTCGCCGACGGCGGGCTTGGCAGATATTGCGGCGCCGTTCAATCGTACGCCGAGCATCTTCAGGCGGCATCAGCTTGGCGGATGTTGCGACGCCGTTCTATTGTGCGCCGAGCATCTTCAGGCGGCATCAACGGGCGTGGTTGGGTTGCGTGCTGGGGAGGGTGTTGTGGTTGCAGTTGTTGTTGAAGGTGGTGTTGGAGGTGTTGACTGTGTTGTTTCCGGTGCGGTTGAGGCGGTGGTGGAGGGGGTTGTTGGAGTTGTAGGGTGATGGTCCTGTGCACCACGCAAAACCGAAACCAACAGAGAACAACGCAACACCGGACACCACAGCAGACACACCAACGCGCACAGGTCAAACTCGACAGCGAGGACGAACACTCGGCAGGAGATGTATACTAAACGGAGTGACAGAGGGTACTACGACAGCGAGGACGAACACTCAGCTGGAGATTAATACTTAAAATGACGGAGGGGACGGGCGGTTACTTATCCGCGTGTGGCGTCTACGGAGGTTCGCTCTACGACGAAGTAACGCTTTCCAGTGGTCCTCAGCAGGAGTTTCACCCACCCGGCTAGCTCAGTCGGTAGAGCATGAGACTCTTAATCTCAGGGTCGTGGGTTCGAGCCCCACGTTGGGCGCCAATGTTATCAAAGGTTTATGGTTCACACACGTCCAGAGATACCAGTTAGTGGGGAGTCGGATAGTATATTTCACGAGACGAGGACAGATTATTGAGAGACCAGCATTAGGACAAGGATTCGACTACTAGCATTAGGACAAGGATTCGACTACTAGCATTAGGGCAAGGATTCGACTACTAGCATTAGGGCAAGGATTCGACTACTGCCAATGTTGACAATTCCTCCTCTTATTGTTATGATTATAGCCCCTCAGACTGATGCAAAGGCACCAAGTAGTTGTAGGACGGAGTGTCTTATTATTGATATGGGACAATTACAAGTAGACAAGACGAGGTAAGATAAGAACTTACGATAACTAGACCAAGGATTCGACTACTCTCGATAAGCCTCAGCGAAGTCTTGTGATGCAAGGAATTACTATAATAAAATTTGTGTACGGTGCAATGCACAAGCGCGCCCAATTACTGTAAAAGCCATTATTCTAACGAGGTGCATATAATAACGATTTCCCAAAATTGACTAGTTTACGTGTACCAAAGGTAACGATTCTCACTCATTCCCAAAGCTCAATACTGAGGACAGTGTATGTATCGATTTCTGTATAACGATTTCTATTTTAACGACCGATTTCTCCTCGTTAACTCGTTAGAGTTAGCACTTCGTTATATATGGCTTTTATAGTAGTTGGCGCGCATATTATGTGTATAGCCCGACTATGTACACTAGAAAGGGATGTAATTAGATCAAATGTACGGTGGTTTTATGTGCAGGGGCAGAAGGAGGGAAAACGGGCTACAAAATGTGCATGGTACTAATTATTCTACTTCGTCTCCTACTCCCCCGCATTCATGATCACTGTGCATGCTTAGAGCACGCACAGTGATCTACGTTCTAAAGTGAGATATTCCTTCAGTAGTTACCTTGGGTCCGCACAGTGATCATGAATGCTACGAGGAGACTCGAAGAACTCTGATTGGAGTTCGCCGAGGCTCCTCCAATCTGTATTTGCATGCAGGCGCAGGGGCAGCGGGGAAATGGGTCAAATATGGAGGTTATGCTGTGTGTACGGTGCTACATGGGGTTATGAAATGTGTATCACTATTGCATGCAGGGGTAGGGGGAAATGGTCCAATTATGGGGGTTATGAAATGTGTATTAACTATTGCATGCAGGGGCAGAGATCCAAATATGGAGTGGGTATAACAGAACAGCACGAAGTGCACCCATACTATGGTATGCATATTTAGGTACAAGTAAGAACAGAACATGGCATGCACCCACCAAATTTGTCCAGATAGTCCCAAAGACTGAGGTCCGAAGTCAGTATGGATCAAATTGAAATAAGAAGTTCATAAAGTTCTTCCTCCGAAGCATAATGGTGTAGAAATTTACACTTACCGAGATTCTCGAAGTTTTTCTATTTTTCATTATACTACTAGTATGTGCATATCCCTACACAGTAATATGGGGTAATAAAAGAGACAAAGACAAAATACAAAAACAACAAAGGAGTAGTAGGTGCTGCAAGAGCTGTGCTGGTCAGGCGCAGTGCGCTCCTCCGACCATTCCGGTCTCGGAATCGACATGGAAGTTGGTCTAGTTCTTCCTCGGAACCTTTTGCGAAGCGCTCTTTTTCGACGATTGCACACCTCTTCTCACCAGATGACAGGGTAACTTCGGCACATTCAACATACCGTAATGTCGCGTATAAAATCAGGTGCTTGCGGCCATGCAAGCCGATATCAGTGCTAGGCTTCTACTCAAGTCAGGCTTCTATTCAAGTCAGGCTTCTATTCGAAACCAGTTTTTGTATTTCTATGTATATCAACACTAAGAACCAGGCTGTGCTGCTAGTGCTTCTATTCACAACAGGCTTCTATTCACAACAGGCTTCTATTCAAACCAGGCTTCTATTCAAACCAGGTATTTCTATGTATGTCAACACTAAAACCAGGCTTATGTACTGCCAGTGCATGTTGAGAATCAGGCTTGTATTCAAAGCAGGTTTCTATACAAGACAGGCTTTAATACAAGACACCACAGTGATTCATAAATCCAGGACGGGATTTATATCGGCTTATACAACCATGGCTAGACGGGCGAGCGCTGATTGGTTGAAAACGGGCCCTCCGTACCGTACCATGGGGTATATGTAAGGAAGTTGGTTGCTCCTCGCACTGGAGCTCACCCCCCCCCCCTTGACTTGAGTTCAAACCTTTAAAAATACACCTTACTGAATTGTCTGTAGTCTTCAATGCCTGCACCTGACTCTTGCGCTATGATACCCCTCAGAATTTCCCACCTTGCTCCCCCTTGTATGTTCAGGCTGCCCGTTTTGGAGCCATCAGTTGCCTGATGATCGTAGTAATGCGTGAAACTCAGAGTTGCGACACAGCTTCCAATCTCTCTTGTGTAATCTTCAATGATGTCAACGCTGCGGCTACAGCACGCTTGTAAATTCTCTCTGCTCTATTTTTCATTCCAGCTCCTCCGACTGTGGACACATTCTCAACCCTGAACAGTACCAAACTAGCGGGCGAAAACATTACATTTTATGTCACTCGGAAAATCACCACCAACCCATTGCCGTACGTCTCGTGGACACGTAACGGATCGTTAGTCAATGGACCAAATATTGCTCTATTAATAAACGCGACCCGTGGTAATTTCTCGTTGAGTATTACTTTTCTGAGCATAAAGGACAGTGGGGAGTACATCATCACTCTGCACAATACTCTAGGATCAGTGAATGTAACATTTTCTCTGGAGGTTCATGGTAAGTATAGTGATTTCAACTGCTTGGCTATTCAATCTCCTCCAAGTTGTTGCTGCTGTGTGTGTGTCTGGGTGTGTGTGTGTGTGTGTGTGTGTGTGTGTGTGTGTGTGTGTGTGTGTGTGTGTGTGTGTGTGTGTGTGTGTGTGTGTGTGTGTGTGTGTGTGTGTGTGTACCATGATGCCCTCAATCCTGTTTTCTGCACCTTGTCCTCACCTACTTACTGTGGTGGGGTGAGCCCATAAGTGGGATCATTTCCTAGTCCACTAAAAGTCTGGGATTTCAGGGGGTGTCGACCGTTGGGCGGTTCAATAGCCACTTGAGTCATCTTTCCAAGATTCTTTTTGAGTCTCTACTCCCTCCTCCCCCCCCCCTACCCCTCCTCCCGAGGAGACTTGCATGACCAGTCATAGCAGTGAGCAAGTACAAGTACTCTCTCTCTCTCTCTCTCTTTCTCTCTCTCTCTCTCTCTCTCTCTCTCTCTCTCTTCCGCATTGTTTCACTTTATCCCGCCACAGCTCTACCAGAATTTGAGAGACCAATCGGTTATGTAGATGAAGGTAAAGATGTCACCGTGCAATGCAGTGTTAGTAGTATTCCAGCTGTTGACGATCTCTACTGGATTGAACGGGATACAGGACTACGACTAGCACCCTGGAATTCTACTGATGCAGCGGAAGTCACTTCAGTAGTGACCGCTCCTGTCACCACTTTAGCTGGAGAGCTTATGCAGCGATCAGCATCGCTGACATTGCGCAATGTGACGATCGGCGAGCGTGACAGATATGTCTGCATGGCTAGGTATCGTACACCAGCACGACAGCAGAGTGCTCCACTCTTATTCAACACAACCCAGCCAATCGTAGTCAACGGTAAGTCAACATCAAACCTATTCACTACGTATGTTGCCAGAGCTTCCGGCCTTTGTCGTACAAACACAAGAAATGTGGCAGCAATGGAATCTCTTTGGCCTCCGGCACATAGCATGCACTCGGCACATAGCATGCACTCGGCACATAGCATGCACTCGGCACATAGCATGCACTCGGCACATAGCATGCACTCGGCACATAGCATGCACTCGGCACATAGCATGCACTCGGCACATAGCATGCACTCGGCACATAGCATGCACTCGGCACATAGCATGCACTCGGCACATAGCATGCACTCGGCACATAGCATGCACTCGGCACATAGCATGCACTCGGCACATAGCATGCACTCGGCACATAGCATGCACTCGGCACATAGCATGCACTCGGCACATAGCATGCACTCGGCACATAGCATGCACTCGGCACATAGCATGCACTCGGCACATAGCATGCACTGTCTAGTATTTAAAGTATTTTCTGTTTTGTAGGATTTAGCTGGGGTTTGGGCGACATGGAAAAGTGGTTCTTGACCACGGAGTTGTACGACTCCTTGTTCTTGACCTGCCCGGTACGCGAACCTGTCGAATTTTTTTTAGGGCGACATTGCACTTCGGCAATGGTCCCCGGCGACAAGGCGCATTGACCATGCCTGCTTCAGTGACTCTACAGCCTTGTATCACCGCAACAGTGTCCCTCCGTACACTCTTGGCTTCATGCACTCTTGATAATATGACCCAGAGTACGCTACAGGCAAACCTCGTTAGGACGAACTTCAAGGGACCGAACAAGTTTGTTTGTCGTATCCGGAGTTCTTCTTAACCAGATCTGACAAAAAAAATTGGTATGCATATCATCTGGATTGTATTTATGTGAAAGTGCATGCTGTGGCAAATGCAAAACATATTTTTCATAACATAACCCAGCAACAGGTAAGTACAATGTGTAAGGACTTCATGACAGCATTACATCCGCTTTGTAACATGTTTTTTCCAGTACAAGAGGCCTCGACTATCGGGAAAAACTACAGCCAGTGTAACCATGGGGACCGAAAGTTCGTACTACACGCTGATTTTGTTCAAATCGCCCTTGAAATTTGTGCGTCTTCAAGAAAGTTCGCCGTACAGAGTTCGTCTTACTATGATGCCGACCAACTATAGGGTTGGCCCTAGTTCGTACTGAAGGAAAGTTCGCCTTATCAGTGTTCGTTCTAACGAGGTTTGACTGTACTGTATACGTGTATGTGTACGTGTGTGTGTACGTGTGTGTATGTGTACGTGTGTGTACGTGTGTGAACGTGTGAACGTGCAAATGCATGCGTATGTGCATGCGTGAATGCCTGTCTGTGTTTCCATTCGGTTTCATCTCTCGCAGTGCCTCCGGTGCTTCACCTCTCGCCGACGAACCTCACGGCCAGGTCTGATTCCAATATTACCCTGGCTTGTTCTGTGACCAGTTTCCCAGCTCTCACCTCGCTCACTTGGAGCCACCGTCTTCGTGACGATGACCCAGGTCAAACGATCGTACCGACATCAACTAAGGAACTGGCACCGCATACTGCCTCGCTGCTGCACAACTGGACAATCACGCTCGAGCTACCGCCTGTCACTGAAGAAGACGGCAGCGGAGATTATCTGTGCATCGCAACGTACGCACGTGAGCCAAGCTGGAGCAAGACCAGTACTGTTTCGATTAGCAGTGTGTCTGTTGCCATTAGTGAGGACGTAATATATGTACTCAAGGACGACAGCAGCAGCAGCAGAAGCACCACCACCACCACCACCACCACCACCGCCACCACCACCAGCAGCAGCAGCAGCAGCAGCAGCAACAACAGCAGCAGCAACAACAGCAGCAGCAACAGGAGCAGCAGTGACAGCAGCAACTTCAGGGAGGCAAACAAAAATGCTGGTGGCAAAAAGAAAAGCGGTTCGCTGATTGCCATTGGCGTCGTTACGGCTTGTCTCATCGGTGCTGGGTGTGTTATGATCGCCTGGAATATGGGCAAGCTGTGGAATATGGCAAAGGGAGGGGAAAATAGCCCCATGGACGACACCACGTTATCATACACTGCCGATGGCATTCTCGAGCAACCTCCTACGTCGCTCTCAGAACGACCGGATCCCTGGCGCGACGATGACCCTTCCGAACCGAACCAACCCGCGCCAGTCGCAGCAAGAAAGGATTCCTGGCTCGAAGATGTCGCTCATGTGAAGCGAGTCACATCATTTTCGGGTGAACCGGATCCCTGGCGCTAACTTTGAAGCTTAACAGGTATCGCATGACCAGCCTAGGCCTAGCTTGCACTTCTTGCAATACTGTTTTGCTCACAAGAACATTTAGTGATTGTTCGTGCATGCAAGCCGTGTGTGAGTTACGAGTGCATGCACTATTTATTTATTGTTGTGACATGGTGTCTTGCGTTTCTTTGCGTTCTCGATTTCTTCATCCTCACCTTGCCTTGTACTTCCGCTTTCGCTTCCTCAAGCGTAGGCTATAATGCTCGCTTCGCAAGCGTTATATTTGTAGGTGCATTGCGTTTAACGTTTAACATGATTATCGTGAGTGCACAACTGGTTTTATTCCCTCGATATACCGTAACTATTACAATTATTATACAAATAAAAAATGTGTAACAACGGTCACAGTTGGCGAAGATTCTACAGTTTACATAATGCATGCCCAGCCGCGCCTGTGCATGCATTCGGGGAAAAAACAGAGCGTTGTCAGTTTGTGACGTGCGCTCTGATTTCTGAGCGTCCCCAAGAAGAAACTGGAACACGATGCGCCTCCGCTGGAAGGCCAAAAGACCAACAAATTATGTACTATTGAGGTAGGTGGCATGCGGGTACGGAGGAAATGTTATGTGCTAACGGGGTTTATGTACTAACGAATTATGTACTAACCGACAAAATTTGTGTGGAAGTGAACACGTTTTGTTCGGGACTTGAGATTTCTTACGTCTTATAGACTATTCATACTACGTTACAATACGCGTCACGTTTTGGAATACAACGTACTGGCAGACGTCGTTTTCATTCAGGTGCATTCACACGGGCACGCACACGCTGCTCGTACAGCAGTGACTGAGTGTGTACAGCTTCTCTTGGACACAAACTGCTGGGAACGACAGAACGAAACTCGGTACGACGTCTACGTTTTCGTATCAGGGGTACGATTTTTCCCGCCACGTTCCATGTTGTCATGGCTATCCGGATGAAAACGTCACGTACGCCACGTTTTGGGCGTAGTGTGAATGGCCCATTAACGTGACTTTAAATATGACTAACCAGACTCGTATTTACATGGGATGACACATGCCGTAATGCCGCGTATAAAAGCAGCCACTAGGGAGGTTTAGTTCCCACGTAATGGAAACGCGTACGTGGGTGATCCACGTAAAGTGGATGAAGGCCTAAGGGCACCCACGTTGCAATGTTGTGTTTAGTCACACGGAACAAACAAAAGCATGAAGCGAAACTGAGGCCCAAACCTGGTCAAAGACGAAGCTACCCGGGCCTAAAAGAAGCCAAGGCCGTCACAGCCGGAGGCGGCTGGGGCCGCCCCACTTTTTCGGCGTTTTTTTGTTTTTGTTTTTGGAGCACATTTAATACAACAAAGCACAATAGGATCGCAGCTTAGCGCAAACGTGACAAATCCTTGCCCCGATCGTGGTTTGTTGCAGAAAAAAGTCTTTCATTGCAGTTATGATATTATACACTGAGATACATTAACATTGAGGTAAACAAATTAATTTTTACTACTCCCTGGCAAGTAGCATACGTCACCAGGTCACCACAATCATCATCGGCACATGATTGCCGGGCGTCACCAGTCACACAGAGCCAACGCCAAAGGTGCTGACTGTTGCTAGCCAGTGCAGTGCTAGTAGATCTACATGCACTGCACTGGCATTGTTGAAAATGAGCCCCCCTCCCCCCCTCCGCGCGCCAACACCCAAAGCGCACCTGTCTCACTTCTGCTACCCAAGCCAAGGCAAACATGCGGCTGAGTCACAGTGAGTGTTCACAACGAGCCACAGGCTACCGGTAACCATGCCCCATAGACTGATAGACTGGCCATAGCAACTGCGTCACCTTGGTACCAACGGTAACTCGGCCCGCACAGACAGTCCATGTCGATTCCGAGACCGAAATGGTCGGAGGAGTGCACTGCGCCTGACCAGCACAGCTCTTGTAGCACCAACGACTCCTTTGTTTGTTGTCTTTGTATTTCGTCGTTGTCTCTTTTATTACCCCTATAATGTAGGGATGTGCAGTGCATATACTAAGTATAAAAAATATAAAAAATAAAAACTCCCTGGCTGGGCTGCCAAACAGGCACTTGACCTGAGACTAGCCACCACCACGTACCACCATGCCATGATGGCGGCGGGAATGACGCACAGCTTGCACCGCCGTTGTCGTCGCCACCGTGCAAGGACGCCTAGTCCACCCAGTTGCGTGGCGGCGTGAGCTAGACCCAGCACGGGGGGAGAGGGGGTGATATTTGTCCGCAATGCCGTGCCGCAGCGGGGCAAGGGTGGCACAGTCATGCGCCGTCGCAAGCTGGACGCGGCTAAGGTGGGTGGTAGCCATGGCAACCAAAATAGCCATGTAATCGTAAAAGCAATAGTACAGTGCAGTACTGTCGTTTTTGCTACTCCGTGCATTTTCCTCACATGACAACTTGCATTCCATCATCCCAGCTCCCCCCCCCCCCCCCTGGCCTCCCTTCACTTCCCATCACCTCGTCTATGTAGCGTACAACATTGTAGGCTAGCACTCCCTGATTCCCACTCTGATCTATGAAGGATGCTGCGCTGAACCCGCCGAGGATAGCATGGATTACTCAGTATACTATGGATACGGAGACCACATACACACACACACAAACACACACACACACGAACGTGCACGCACATACGCACGAGCGCGCGCGCACACACACACACACACACACACACACACACACACACACACACCATTGGACCATTGGACGCCCATCGCCAGAGGCGATGATAGCGATGCTACAGCAGAAGCCATAGCAACTTGTGCTGGGATTGCACCATTCAACAGCTTGCAAGGCTGAAGAATTGACCACCACTATTCAGCCTGGTCTACACCACACAGCTTTGAAGTGGCTTTTTTCTGGCCAGTGAATCCCTACTTTTTGGTCTTTTTATTTTTTTTCCCTCACACACATCACACCACATACTCCGGCATGCACTGGCTGTTGGTAACCACCCAGGAGAATGAAAGAAAAGTCAGGAAGAGTCTGAGAAAGAGAAGAAAGACGTGTGTGACCATAGTCGTCGGGAATCGAACCCGCAACCTATCGATTGGAAATCGCTGCACATACCTCTGCACCATATGGGACACACACACACACACACACACACACACACACACACACACACACACACACGCCAGAATTCCTATCCTGCATGGCGACAAAGAGCACAAGTCAAGAGTCCCATCTTGTGTTCAAGGCCATACCAAGTAGACCATATAGACTGGGAATCAAGAAGAGGCAACTACCAAAGCACGATCCAAGGGATGCTTGCAACGGCCCGCGTGACCAAAGAACTATAAGTTTGACTAGCCCAGTAAGAAGTGCGGGGTTAGTACGACGACACAATAACGGTGTGCGACACAGCACAATGGCGCAACGACAAAAAAAAACAACGACAACTGGACTAG
>NC_088653.1:18658598-18668598 GCF_964019385.1 Sycon ciliatum
CCCATCGGCAGAGGGGATGGCGAGGTTGCGATTGCGATACTAGAGAATCAGCCAACGACAGATGACACACCTACTAGCTAGAGTGCGGGTATGGACTAGCGGGGTCTCACATACACTAGTGAACAACGAAAGGAAGTAAAATTCACGTCACAATCACGCCCCCTCCCCACACACACAGGCACATAAAGTCCATTCCATATACACAGTTTCACGCATACAAATGAAACAGCAAAGGCAACGTCGCCAGTATAAACGCGCACATCCAGTCGCGTCACTCGAGTACGCGCCAGGCGTTGCGCAGTCCTAGACCGGCGAACACGGGGCTGCGAAGTGGTGCAAGGCGCAAGCTTGAGTGACGACACGACTGGATTTCTTTGAGCAGCACCGTAGTACTGCACAGGCAGAACATTTCGTCGGTCAATTATTTCGTCCAACTCCAACGAAAGGGAGCTCGTCCGGTTGTAAATTTCGTCCATGGATCATAAGAGTGTATTGAAAAGCTGGACAAATCAACATTAGTCCGGCATTTAATTTAGTCCAAAGGCTCCTTGGACGAAAAAGACGAAATTAAAATCCAGACGAATAGTTCTGCCAGTACAGTAGTAATCTTGACACCAGTTTGAGAACATACCGGGGGTGATTGCAGCAGTCACACTCGCTCTGCTCTCATTGGGCAGTAAGTGATATCTTCTCGTCAATATGAAAAACCTACCATTGAGAGAACAGACTCAGACTCGCTCTGCTCTCATTGGCCAGTAAGTGATATCTGCTCGCCAATGTCCACAACCAAGAGTAGATAAACAAGAGTGTACAACTCGCGGATGGGTAGGCCCACGGCGGGATTTTTTTGTTGGATGTTACCTTTTCTACAACGCACTCGCTGCGAGTCTTTTCGGAAAGTTTTGCCTTGTGCACTTGGCCGGGCTTTACACTACAAGGCCGGTGCCCGGCATGTGCTCTCGCACTGCCCTGCGGCAAAATACAGTACCTTGTCTGTATGTCGATCTCCCGATACCAGAATACAATCTCTGCCAAAGGAGGAAGCATGCAGAACCAGGGCCAGACAAACATAGTCATCCAGCGATCTGCAGGCCATGGCGGGGCGGCAAACGAGAAAAGAGGCAAAACACACGCACACGTGCACACACACACACACACACACACACACACACACACACACACACACACACACATGTAGCGGTTTATTCACGGATGACACCATTCCACAGCCAGCTTGAAAGGTTAAGGAATGGATAAATCACTTTTATCTAGCCACGTACAATGTACAATGTAGGTCTGTTGCACAGCGTATTTGCAATCCCAAGAAGCGACATTGGTCTGCAAAGTAAGTTACTACCTAACGATTTTCCTCGATTGATCATATGCCATGCAAAACACTTTTATTTAAACGATATTCTTTATTGAGTGCTGATAAGTTCCTTTTTTGTGTTGTGCATTAGATTCGCTATCAACGATATGTCCGGGCGCAACCTCTGCAATGTCAACCTGGGTTTTGTTGAACATGCCAACATGGTCTCCCTGGAGGAATTGATCGAAATGTTCCAACGCCATTCCGGCTACATGCCGCAAGTTTTAGTGGGAAAAACAAGCGGCATTGTGTATCGTTGCGGGGAAGCGAAGCTGATCGCATGATGCGATCGAGTTTTGGTCGTCCAGACGCATAGCTTCTTTTCCAACCCTGTGGAGAAGTATGAAGAGGGCCTCAAGCTGTCGACGGGACTCCACAACATCGAAGTCCGTGATACAATGTGCGGACGGTCTGCGTTTGCCGCAAATGACATTTCTGAGGGAGGGTTCGTATGCGAGTATGTGGCGGCAAAGCCAGAACTTCTGCCCGAGGAAGTGATCAAGGCCAGGGAAGCAGAATACGAAAGGCGTGGATTGGGCTGCTACATTCTGCAGTGCCGGCAAGCCTGCTCTCAGCTTGTGTTCGATGCGACGGAAACAACACTGGCTGAGAGCAGGTTTATCAACCATGCCCCCGAACGTTCCCGCAACAACAATTTGCTCCTCATGAGCGTTATTGTGGCGAGAGGGCAGAAGATGGTGGGTTTTGTGGCGAAAAGGGAAATAAGGAAAGGAGAAGAGCTTTTCTTCGACTACGGTGTGCGGGACAAGGCATTGCCCTGGTTGTCGTCCCGAGCGTTAGCCTCAGAGAAAAGGCCAGCACGATCATCATCATCATCAGAGGATGACTCCCCTCCGAGGAAGGTCATCCGACTTCCTTCTTCTTCTTCATCATCATCACCGAGGGCCCCAGCAGCCTCCGGTTTGGACCCCGGACGGCGGCAGCCTTCGGTGGCCCCGGCAGCCTCCGGAGCCGCCGCAAGGTTTCATCATCATCATCATCATCATTAGAGGATGACTTCACTCAGCCACCTTCCTGTCGACCTGTCAAGAGGAAACGAATTTCGTCGTCGTCGGACTCCGAAGTGGAGATTGTGGCTGTAAAGCCAGCTCAGGGTAGGACGACATATGTCTGTCCCCGATGCGGAAAGCAGTCCAACCGCATGGCCGAGCACCTCTTGAGGGCCCACAAGATCCAGTCCTTGACCGAAAGACAGGCAATCATTGACGGGTCCGAAAAGATTGAATCAACATCCCCACCTTCACCAACCCAACCACAACAACCTTTTGCGCAGTCCACGCAAGCGATGTACCTGACCACAATCCGGAAGATAGCAATGTACGTGGACAAGGATTGTGTGTCTGTGGCCAATATTCTGAACACGAAGGCTTGCTCGCAATATTTGGAGGAGGTCAGAGCGTGCGGGGTCGGGCCATCAGGGCTAACGACGGCGTGCGATGCCCTGTTGGCCGCCCACAGGGGCCATCAGGGCTAACGACGGCGTGCGATGCCCTGTTGGCCGCCCACAGGGGCCATCAGGGCTAACGACGGCGTGCGATGCCCTGTTGGCCGCCCACAGTTTCCTTAAAGTACCACGGCTGACGAACCCCAGCTAAAAAACATAAAAAAATCAAAAAAAGACATTCAAGCTGTCCGTCTCGTCTACCTGAAGCTGAAGAAAACCCAGAGTTTGCTGCGCATGGAGGACGACGCAGACAAGGACGCTGACTTCTCCTCCATCTCAGCCTTTCTCAAGAACCCCGAGGTAACGGAGGACATCGAGCGCCTGATGTCTGAACCTCGGACACCAGACGCACACCGACACCTTGTCCACTACCTCGCGGTGGCATTGGCGTTGGCCAATGGGCAGAGGCCGAGTGCAGTCATCAACATGACCCATGATGAATACGAGAAAGGAGTGAAAAAAATGGGCGACGACGGCAAACTGGTGGTGGGGGTGAGAAATCACAAGACCGGGGCTACCCACCTTGCGTTTGTGTGCGCAGACGGGATCCAGTTGCGTGCCATGATCGGCACTACAATCATCAGTGTCGGAGACTGATGGCCGCCAGCAGCGACGCCTTTCTTCTCCTCCCGAGCGGTGGACAGATTGAGTCCAAGGACCATAGCAAAATGGTGACCTGGATCGGAAAGAAGTGCGGACTCAAGATGTCCACTGCAACGGAGGGGAGGAAGCTCATAGAGCCAAAGGTCCACGTCAGCAGCGCCTTCTCTGAAGCTGATGCGAAGCGAGTCAGCAAGGCATTGTGTCACTCAGAGAAGATTAACCCTTTGAGAGCCGACCAATAGGCAATACTTGAATTCAGCTGTGAAACTTCCAACAGGCCGTAACTCGGTCAAAACTAGCTCAAATTCTACGATCCAAATATCTAGGCCGAAGAGTAACTCTCAGCATTCCATAGAACCCATCCGCGAAGCGCTGCGATCAACGGTTCCCGAGATAAATCGCTCGCAAGTTCAGCCGCGATCGCAGCAGCTTGAAAAGCACGGTGTGCCACGCGAAAGATGAGATTTTTCGAGACTTTTTCTCATGCTGAGTTACTCAAATTTGTGTGGGTCTCACTGGTACAGTGGTATTGCAAAGAGTACACCGTGAAAAAAATCAAAACTCTGTGATCGAGAACAATGATAAACAGTCTGGATTGCGTGACAAAATATTCTGGGTGCGGCTTATAATCCAGTACGGTTTAATAATTTAGGGGTGAAACAATTATACCGAATATTCGAATACTCGTTTGGATTTTTCAAATATAATCGTACTCGGAATAAATCAGAGTACTCGCTCATACATGGTACATGCATTTGCCACCGAAGTCTGCATTTCAGAGCAGCAGTCAGCAGATATTGATGTGCAGACTGTGTGGTGAGCACTTGTACACTAGTAGAGAGAGCCCAAATGACCCAACAACCAATACACCCGAGAAAAGGACTGCCAATCGGTTTAATCAGGGTTGTATCATGTGATTTTTAAGGCCGTTGGTGTGCGATTTTTAGGATATCAAGAATACTCGAATACTCGAATATTCGATCGGAGAAAATCAGAGTACTCGAACTCGGGTTCTCAGTGCCAACTTTCACCCCAACGGTTTATACTCCGGAAAATACGGTACTTGGTCTGAGCCAGAGATGCTCACAGGGGGTTATGCAAAGCAGAAAAGAGTGCACAACTCTCCGTACCTTTGGCCTTGGCCTAAGTAGAGGCAGGGGAACATTGAGAAGCACGCCTGCATTTCATGTTCTGGTATAGCGTTGGAGCGCTTTGAGATGACTAGCAGCGGATTCTGATAACCGGCTTGGTGCAGCAGATCCCAGCACCCTTGAAGCTGAGTAAATGGGAAGGAAGGAGAGACAGGCAGGCAGGCAGGCAGGCAGAGAGAGAGAGAGAGAGAGAGAGAGAGAGAGAGAGAGAGAGAGAGAGAGAGAGAGAGAGAGAGAGAGAGAGAGAGAGAGAGAGAGAGAGAGAAAATGAATTCTTCTTTTTAGAAAATTGGGTGTTTCTCGCATACCTTCATTCGCTGTCGCTTTATGCCTTCTTTTTGATGGTTTCTGTTGCTCATTTGGATTGAAATAAAAACGTTTCGCCCAGTAAATGAGTCCAGTCGATAGACACCCTTAGGAAATAACGGTACCGCTATTTTTTTTACGGTACTCGTACCTTCATCACCCATATACATTAAAGCTGCAGCGTAAAACCGTTATAGGGGATGATTTAGCGTTCTGACAAACGGTACGTTTTTGACCAACTATTGAGCAGTGCGTACCCATTTCATCTTGTATCGCGTATATGGTGCCATAAAATTACCATTTAATGGTATGCACTATGTGAAGGGAACGCTGGTCACCTAATTCTACATTACACCTGAAACCTGGCAGGTCTCTGGCACCGACATTTTGATGTACCTAAAATCACCTGTTTGGACAGTACTCCTCAACGCGACAAGACCCAATCAGCACTATCTGCGGAAGACGTCGACAGCTCTGGCCGGGCCATGTTGTTCGCGAAGGACCTAACTCGGCGTCCTACCAAGCACTGGAGATGGCAATTAATACCCGGGACATCAAGCGCCCGCGTGGCTGACCCCATCTCAGATGGATTGACAATATTAAAAATGATATAAAGCACGCCAATCTTGATGTTTCTGACTGTTCTGAACTGGCTCTAGACAAGAACAAATGGCTGATGCTTGTGGAAAAATGTGCTGCGCTTGCGCAGTGGTTCTTACTACGATATGTTCTAACAATACTGAGATGCCTTTGTTGGCTCGTCTGCCTGGATTTCGTTGACAGATGCGTTAAGATCCTTCCACGAGTGACATGCGAACTGTTACTATTATTACTACAGGTGGAACCTCAAAATGCCAGGAAAAAGTTTCTAACTATCCGGACATTCTAATTATCCAAACATGCACCCACAACACAATATGTATGTTGAAATGCTCTCGTGATCACGCAGAGTTGCGCTATGGACCTTAGACACAGATTTCACGGATACTGAACTGACCGGCACAGCCTGCTCATGCAAACGGAACTGACCAGTACAATGTACAGTGAAGTTCGAATTACACTTTGCTAACTTCGAATTATCAGCACAAATTCCACACATTTTCTATGTAAGTGGAATCTGTGGGACTTCTAATTAACCGGACGTATCCAGTTCGAGGTTCTAATTATCACATTTTTTTATGTGGGAATCATATTGATAGAAATCGGTCCTGCAAAAACTTCTAATTAAGCGGTATGTTCGAATTAAGCCATATTCGTATTACAGTCGTCCCTCTCTAATCCGTCACTTGTTTATCCGGAACCCTTGCCAACCGGCGCACTTTCTGACGAAACCAGACCTTCATGTAAGAAAAATCCAGGAGAGTGAACAATCACTCTCGCTATCCTCTCAAGGAGAGTGGTGGGAGAGCAGTCCCCCCCCCCCCCCAAAAAAGTCGCTTGCCTTATCTATCCAAGGCGAGCACAATACGGGTTTTTTCAACATCTTGCCATACCCCAATCGGATTCAATACCCAATAGCTGCCAAATTCGTTCTGGAAAATCGCCGTACGCACTACAAATGAAAGCTGTTCGGACCACAACTTTAGTTTCCCTTCATCAGGGACAATGACACGCGCAATGGGAAATTGAGACAATTCGCTAAGAAGTAGGGGTGAAACAATTATACCGAATATTCGAATACTCGTTTGGATTTTTGGAATATAATCGTACTCGGAATAAATCAGAGTACTCGCTCATACATGGTACATACATTTACCACATAAGTCTGCAGTTTCAGAGCAGCAGTCAGCAGATATTGATGTGCAGACTGTGTGGTGAACATTTGTACACGAGTAGAGAGAGCCCAAATGACCCACCAACCAATACACCCGAGAAAAGAACTGCCAATCGGTTCAATCAGGGTTGTATCATGTGATTTTTGAGGCGGTTGGTGTGCAATTTTTAGGATATCAAGAATACTCGAATACTCGAATATTCGATTGGAGAAATTCAGAGTACTCGAACTCGGGATCTCAGTGCCAACTTTCACCCCTACTAAGAAGTAAGATCAATGGTATTTTGTAGTATTCATCGTGGAGCGCTCCTTTAGTTTGAGGCTTTGTACTGTAGCTGACGGCTAAAGACCTGTGCCTGGCGTCACACGTACACAGGTCTATGCATGCCCGGACTGTCACGCAACAGAGGGAAATCCTTCAAGATACTATGATTGCCACCCAATTGCGGAAGTGAAAATTTGCAACGGTACGTAAAATACCTTGCGAGTGCCATAACTCCACTATTGGACCTCGGATCGACTTCCGATTTGTTGGAGCCGACAGCTGAGAACTTTCTAATGCGAATAGATCTTTCGATTACTCGATTCCGTTCAGGGAAAGCCGAGTTACGAAATAATTGAGTGTTTTCAGAACTTCATAGTGATGCGGATGCGCTCGAAATTCTCAAGGCGCGCGACGAAAAGTGCGCCCTAAAAGAAAATAAGGAGAGCGAAGGCGCGCGAGAGCGATCGCTCTCCTTTTACCAGATGGTCTGCGAAACCGATTTTTTCGTTCAATTCCTACATCTTAATCCGGCACTTGAATTCCGCCTCCGGCAGTGACTTTTTGAAACGAATCGCTCAAACTGCACGTAGTTTGATTTCATAATCCGGCAGTCGTAAATCGCGTATCGTACAGGTGCACTCCTTGCCAGGCCAGGCTAGGCCAGTCAGGTCAGTGCCGCGCGCGCACTTCAGAATTCAGTTCAGTTGACAACTGTACTCGACCTCGCACGGGAGAGTTCAGTTCGGTTGGTTGTTAGGACTTTTCTGAACCCTAACTCAATTTATACAAAGAGAAAGACCAAGGAACTACAAGTTACGCTATACTGTCCACTAACACCACCAGTTACTAAACAATCAGCTCATGCGATAACATTGCACGACACTGACCGACGGTACTGACGTTCTACAACTAACTACAACGTTCGACCTGCATGATGTCAACTGCTTGCGTGGCCTTCTCAAGAGAGTCAACGTTGTCCAGGAAACAAGGGCTAGCAGTCAACCATACTTTCTTATTTTAGCAAGGAGTAGTGTCCTGCCAATTTTCAGGTGTGTGTGCGTGTGTGTGCAAGAGTACATGTGAACATGTTCTCTGTTTTACTTTATCACTTTATCACTGTGTATATTCCTGGAGAACAGTAGAGAATATGAAGCCGTGCACCAAATACTTGGGTCGACACGGAAAAACCCTGCGTTTTGACGTATGCTACATGCATGCAATTGGGTAGGGCCGGGTCAGAGGGCAGGATTTCTTAATCCAGCACCCTCGTTAATCCAGCAGAAAACGCCGTAGCAAAAGGTGCCGGATTAGAGAGGGACGACTGTATCAGGATTCCACCTGTATTACAGTAAAACTTGTGACTAAAGACCAGCCTGATACTACAGACCACTTTGCCAGGCGCGGACGGTCTCACATCCATATAATTATGGTTGTGCGGTGCACGCCTCTAACTAAGGACCTCCTGCCACTAAAGATCGCTTTCTCTGGGCCTCAAGTGGTGGTCGTTAGTCACTGGTTTTACTGTATTATTAGCATCCCCTGGTCCTGGTTGCAGTGGTCTTTTCGGACACAGGGTTGCCTGATCCGAGTGGTTGCCATGGCAGGTTTTACTGTAGTTTGAAGAAAACAAGCTGCCCAGAGGCTGAGAGCGAGAGCGAGAGAGAGAGAGAGAGAGAGAGAGAGAGAGAGAGAGAGAGAGAGAGAGAGAGAGAGAGAGAGAGAGAGAGAGAGAGAGAGAGAGAGAGAGAGAGAGAGAGAGAGAGAGTGGGACAGTGAGAGAGTGAGAGTGAGAGAGTGTGAGAGAGAGAGAGAGAGAGAGAGAGAGAGAGAGAGAGAGAGAGAGAGAGAGAGAGAGAGAGAGAGAGAGAGAGAGAGAGAGAAAGAGAGAGAGAGGAGAGAGTGAGAGAGAGAGAGTGTGTGTGTGAGAGAGAGAGAGAGAGAGAGAGTGTGTGTGGGGGGGGGGGGGGGCGGGGGGAGGGGCACTGTTAGAATTATGTGCATGCATGCTGAAGATTGTGTTGGTGCTTCTCTCTGCTCAAGTAACTGTATCTGGCTGGACTTGTCACTTGTCCATGGTTCGACATCCGGTGCGCAGTGGCGTCACGTTCCCGTGAAAGTCAATCCCGCTGACTTTCCAAGCCGCGGCCTCACTGCCGAACAGCTGGTCAAGAGTGCAGTCTGGTGGTCAGGACCAGAATTCCTGGCGAAAGAAGAAACAGAATGGCCAGTACGCGAAATCGTCGTACCATCACAAGTATCTGGAGAGACAAAGCACTCAGTAGCGTCTGTGTTTGTCTCGTTACCAGCGGACTCTGCACAATTCCGACTGGCGCCGACTCGGTATTCGCCATGGAACCAACTTCTACGAGTTACGGCGTGGTGCCTCCGGTTCCTCAGCAACTGCAAGAGGTCTGTCAACACTCACAAAGCCAGCAATAACTGTACATTACACCGGTTGCTTGAACCTCTGCAAGGCTGCGATGCCGAGTCAACCATCGAGCTTACAGGTGGCAAAGCAGTTCAAGCAAAGGAGCTGTCAGCCAAAGAGCTTGGACGTGCTGAGAGATACTGGCTCCGAACAGCTCAACACGAGTGTTATGGTGACGCCATCAGCCATCTGGAGCGAGAATAATAAACCACTGGCCAACGGCGATCCACTTCTGTTGTTGAATCCCTGTCAAGTACAAGCGTATATCCCCACGTGATGGAAGTACGAGGTCGGCTTGACAAAGCTGCTAGTCAAGTCACACGTCATGCTCGACGTCCGATCATCCTGCCGAGAAAGCACCGAATCACGTCGCTTGTGATAGCGGCCGAAGACGAGAAATGTCATCACGAGTTCGGCGTCAACGATGTGTTGGCCAACATCAGACAACGCTACTGGATAGTCGGTGGGAAGCAGGCCACCAAGTCGTACCGTCAGCGTTGTAACATGTGCAAGCTAAAATGGAACAAGCCAGCTACTCAGCTCATGGGACAACTTCCTCGAGTGCGTGTTGCCATCACCGAGCGTGCGTTTTCCAACATCGGAGTGGATTACGCTGGGCCATTCACTACCAGAAAAGGT
>NC_088653.1:18673598-18681098 GCF_964019385.1 Sycon ciliatum
ATAAACACTCAGACGATTATATACATGTTATTCGCGAGTTGTTATCTCCAAGGTTGCTATTCGCGAGGTTGACTGGCCGTACGCAGTAACGCACACACGCACACACACACGCACACATCCAGGCACACACACACACACACACACACACACACAACTGTGGAAAAGGACTATACCTTCCGAAATACTTGGCTAGTGCATCAGCACTGACATCAGTCTGGGGAGTCTTCGCAACGACTGTGTCATAAAGTAGTTCCTTGAAGAAGAAATTTCGGCGCCAGTCGGGACACTCAACTTTGGCCGGTGCCTGCCAATCCCAGTTGACAATAGCCTCGTCACGCGGTTGAATTAACGGAGGTGGGCTGATGGCCGTGTTGAAGTTTGCCCTGTCGTGCTGAAGTTGCTGATCTGGTCGCTGTTGCTGCTGTTGCTGCAGTTGCTGCTGTTGCTGCTGTGTTGGGATGCGCGAGAAGCCACCGACTGAGCTTCCTCCCCCCGCTGCTCCTGTGACAAAACCCAAACACAAAGGTCATGGCGCACGAGAGCGGAGCACAATAGAGTGGTTTTCATATCCGTCACACGACCATGCGGGACAGCCATGTTGGCTCCAACTCTACTCAACCCCCTGCAATATCCGGACCCTGAAGTCATGTTGGCTCCAACTCTACTCAACCCCTTGCAATATCTGGACCCTGAAGTCATGTTGGCTCCAACTCTACTCAACCCCCTGCAATATCCGGACCCTGAAGTCATGGTGGGTCCAACTCTACACAACCCCGTGCAATATCCGGACCCTGAAGTCACGGGCACCCTTTGGTCTATCGGGCACCCTTTGGGCGGGCTTCAGTGGAAATATCTTTACTCTTCGGCACTTTTTGCGGAAATAGTGACGCCATATGGCATACCGTAAAGTCTTGTATAAAAGCCGCACTTGAATAGAAGCCGCCCTCGAATAGAAGCCGCAATTTTGGGCCCATCAAATCACACAGAAGCCTGGTTTTAGTGTTGACATACAATAGAAATACCTGTCTTGTATAGAAGCCTGTCTCATTATAGAAGCCTGCACAATTTCACCAAGAAAGTCATGGAAGCCGCGGCTTTTATACACGACTTTACGGTATCTATGGCCTTTCCCCATCAACATGTGTGTGAGAATGGACTCGGTTGGTGAGCCGAGGATTTGATTTATAGTTTTTAGTTGTAGAACGTCAGTACCGTCGGTCAGTGTCGTGCAATGTTATCGCATGAGCTGATTGTTCAGTAACTGGTGGTGTTAGTGGACACATAAGGAGTAACTTGTAGCTCCTTGGTCTTTTTCTTTTCTATAAAATGTGTATGATTCGGAGTTACGGACATTTCAAAGTTACGGGCACTGCCCGGTCGGTCCCGGACCGCCCGGATAAACGGCGTGTATGAGTGAGCGTGCAAGTTCTTCAACATCAAGGTGAGTCTTATCAGTGTTCATCTTCACCAGGTATCACTGCACACTCACACCGCGCTTAACCGCACACACCCGTTTCACACAAAAAAATATCCGGAGAGGCGAGGGAACTGAATAATCCAACACACATACTGTATGTATGCATGGCATATCCAGTAAATCGGTAGCCAACGATTTTCTGCCGGATGGCGAGGGATCCGGATAAGAGGGGACCGGGTAAGCGAGGTAGACTGCACGTAAAGCTGCATTGGAGTAAGTATGTGTGTGTGTGTGTGTGTGTGTGTGTGTGTGTGTGTGTGTGTGTGTGTGTGTGTGTGTGTGTGTGTGTGTGTGTGTGTGTGTGTGTGTGTGTGTGTGAGACAGAGAGAGAGAGAGAGAGAGAGAGAGAGAGAGAGAGAGAGAGAGAGAGAGAGAGAGAGAGAGAGAGAGAGAGAGAGAGAGAGAGAGAGAGAGAGAGAGAGAGAGAGAGAGAGAGAGAGAGAGAGAGAGAGAGAGAGAGAGAGAGAGAGAGAGAGAGAGAGAGAGAGAGAGAGAGAGAGAGAGAGAGAGAGAGAGAGAGAGAGAGAGAGAGAGAGTAGGAATGCAGAAAGTCTGCTCACCTGCCTCGCGATGGCGAACACCCGGACGCTGCTGCTGCTCAGCCACCTGGCTCGCCTGCGCCGGCGTGCCCGCTCCCGTTGCCCCCGGGGTGCTGGCGTCGAGCGAGCGATTCTGCGCCAACGCCATGGCATTGACGATGGTCTCCGGGGTGGGCCGCTTAGGCACATCGGACATGATTTCGGGGACGGCGGAGAGAGGGTACGGCGACTCCACGCCCTGTTTGGCGTCCAGCCGCCCGAGCAGCATGACCAGAACGGAAAACATGCCCGGGTGGACGTGGTAGCAGAAGTGCAGGTGGTAGCGGTGCACGTCCTCGATCAGGCCCTCGGCGAACGTCCGCCGCTTGCCCTCGTAGAACAGACGCAGCACGTCCGCGACGCGCTCCTGCTGCGCGTACGCGTGCGCCACGGCCGCGAAATGGCGCGCCCGCGCGTGGTCGGCAGTCAGGTGCAGGCGTCGCATCTCCGCCTCCACGAGCTCCGGCTCCTCGGTGGCAGCCATGCACTGCAGGTAGACGGCCACGTCGCCGGCCACTTGCTCCGCCTGAGAGTCCAGCAGGCTGCGCAGCTCCTGCGCGGCCAGCCGCAGGTCGGGCATCTTCTCGTTGGCCAGCTCGCGCTCCTCCGCCGAGCGCACAAACGCCGTCATCAGCAGCAGCTGCGGGGTGTGAAAGTGAAGGAGCATGCGGCAGACGAGCGGCAGCAAGAACTCGTTGCGCAGCAGATCCAGCGGTAGGGAGCGTAGGTAGCGGCGCACCTCGGCGAGTTTCGTGTCGCTGAGCACGTCCAGCGCTTGATAGTGAGTGATCATGTTCTGAGCACGGCAAAACGCAAGCGCGCACACACACACACACACACACGTGCACAGACACACAAACACACTCGTTGCACACTCTCGGCCGTGTACTCGCACATAGGTACACAAATCATGTCAGGTGACCGGACTGTCGTGTTATCCCAGCGTCAGGTGACTGGACTGTCATGTGATCACAGTGTCAGGTGACTAGGCCTAGCCCAAATTTGCTCGGGGCGCTTCGATATTTTGCCGGCAAATTTTGCCCAAGCACTTTCCATATTTTGCTTGGCATTGCCTTTCGTTTCCGATATTTTGCTCCATTTTGCTCCTGCTTTGTGGCAAAAATAGCTTCGAATGAACCGTCTACTTTGGTAAAAGTGGATGGTGACTCTGATGAGGAAAGCAAAACTGAAAATGGTGTCAGTATTACGGATTTTGTAGCATGATTTCAAATTTATGTACCCCTGACAACCTGCACGAGCTATTTCAGCACGACGTTGGCCCAATGAAACCAAAGAAATTAGAATAAAATTGCCAAAACACACCCGGATCCTCTGTAAATTTCGATATTTTGCTCAGAATTTGCTGGCAATTTCTTTTCGTGGGAAATTTCGATATTTTGCTGGAAGAATTGCCGGCAAATTTGGGCTAGGCCTACAGGTGACCGGACTGGCATGCGACCTGAATACCACGTAGCAGTGTGGCCTGAAATGCGGCCGAGGCACTAGCGATATGTATGCAGGCCGTCGAAAACGACCACAGAACCAGTGCATGGGGATGAACGGTCACCTCAGTGCATGGGGATGAACACATCCCACACATTAGTACACGACACTGTACAGGTCACATGACACCGTACAGGTCACCTGACACTGGATCACATGACACCATACAGGTCACCTGACACTGGGATCACATGACACCATACAGGTCACCTGACACTGGGATCACATGACACCATACAGGTCACCTGACACTGGGATCACATGACAGTCCGGTATAAAGTAAAACCTGTCAGGGCGACTACAGTGGAACCTGTCTAAGACGACCGCTCATGACATGCGACCTTCAAAACGTGGTCTCTGCTACCAGGTGGTCTCCTTATCCAGGGTCATTTGACTGGCAATAGGATCCCTTGGTCCTGGTTTCAGTGGTCTTTCAGGACAGGTGGTCGCCTTATCCGAGTGGTTGCCTTGACAGGTCCTACTGTCCTCGTATACTGTAAGATATGTTATTATAACGAGTCGCAAATTTAACGATTGTCCAAAATTCATAGGTTAACGAGAAGATACGTTAACGATCATCTTACAGTCTCAGGCATATCCACACATAACCCATACATGTACATGCATGAGGCCTTACAGCCACAACAGATCTGACTACAGCATAACGAAGAAATGTCACTCGTTAAAACGTTTATACATTAACTTCCTCGTTAGGTTTACATGTCTTACAGTGAGGCGACCACCTGTCCCAGGAGACCACCTGTCCCAGGAGACCACCTGTCCCAGGAGACCACCTGTCCCAGGAGACCACTGCAACTAGGACCAGGGATGCTACATGTACATGTATCTCCAGTAAAAATGACCCTGGATAAGGAGACCACCTGGTAATTGAGACCACATCTTGAAGGTCCCAGTAAAAATGACCCTGGATAAGGAGACCACCTGGTAATTGAGACCACACCTTGAAGGTCCCAGTAAAAATGACCCTGGATAAGGAGACCACCTGGTAATTGAGACCACACCTTGAAGGTCCCAGTAAAAATGACCCTGGATAAGGAGACCACCTGGTAATTGAGACCACACCTTGAAGGTCCCAGTAAAAATGACCCTGGATAAGGAGACCACCTGGTAATAGAAACCATACCTTGAAGGTCCCAGTAAAAATGACCCTGGATAAGGAGACCACCTGGTAATAGAGACTACACTTTGAATAGGGACTTCAATCGAAAAACCAAATTCGTGAGTTTCGCATAAAACGCTAGTTTTTCTAAACCGGGAAGATGTGAGAAACAACCTGTGAAAATTTGAACCCAAAATTCCAAGGCAATCTAGAGTTATAGTCGATTGAAGATCGGAAAATGGGGGAGAAAGTAGTCACAGAAGTAAATGCAAGTATGTATGTGAGCCGTGTGGTTTCCGTCCAGCACTGCACTATCTGGTACATACATGGCGATACAGGATGTGTGCATGCCATGCAGTGTGCACGCATGCCGTGCGCGCCTGCTTGCACAGGTCACATGTTTTCACCGTCACTGCTTCTACAGTGTGCGCGCAGTTCACTCGATTTTTTTCGTCTACCACCAGGAAATCGCCGTGGGCTGGTTTCTGTGATCATCTTCCTTCTACCGCGATAAAGCGCGAGCCTCAATGTTCTAGAATCCTCTTGGTATAGGTTAATTCGAGGCCGCTGAACACGAAAATTGGGTGTTCCTCGCGGGGCTGAGTACGGATCTGGTCGAAATTAGTACTTCGAAGTGCATCCGCGCTGGCATTATTTTCGGAAGCATGGCATGTGTGGCACCATTGGAAAGGAAAGCTACCTAAAAATAGCATCGACAAGGCCGAAAAGGCCGCGGAAGAAGATACTCGGGCCTCGAACTGCATCTCGAACTGCAGTCACGAGGCGCCCATTCACTTTGTACAGGCAAGCTGTGACTGCACTTTTCGCTTTTCTGTGACCGGAACTAAACTCCCTACTTTGAAGGCCCCTTGACCGGTCGTCGTGGCCAGCTTTCACTGCATCGTCATTTGTGAGTGGTGGAGCTTGCATTCACGAGTCAGTGACTCGTTCTGTATCCTTTTTATAAGCCACTTAACCCGTGGATCAACTGTGCATCTACTGGTTACACAGCTGCATAATGCTGTTTATTATTTTAATTTTATTTTACTATTATTATTTTTTCGGCAACGCAGATGATGATGATGAACACGTTCCTAGTCTCTATTTGTCAACAAGCTCTGGGATATTCCTCACCCTAGCATTCATGACGCTCTCTCCCTCTTTCTCCAAGTCTCGTTTCTGGTCTTCTTTGAAGTCAATAAATGAGTAAGCCGGGAACACGTTGTCTTCATTCGGATTCCTCCGGGTCTGTTTCTTATCCACATCCTCGTAGCGACGAAACTTTGGACACTCCAAATCGGCTTCGCTGACGGTGAAGTCAATTCCGTAAGAAAACTCGTCAATAATAGCCTGTTTAGCTGATTGCACCTCTTCGTCGCTGTACGTCTTCTTAGGACCCAACCTCGTCAGGAGTGCGGCGGTCTCTTGGCCGTAAGATCTACGCGCACCGCCGGTGTAGGCCCAGCTGTGACCGGACAGCACGCCTTCTGCCCTGCTGCTCGCAGTGGATCTACTGCTCAGAGAGGTAGAACACGACTGGAGTGCATTGCGTCCCGCACAGCCGAGGCGCTGCAGGAACCGCGCCGATGCGCTCATCTTCAGTGAGCAGATCAGGCCTCGCCCTAGCTTGCCGGCAAACAACAACAAGGATGCACCTTTGCCTTCGTGTCCAAATCGTCCAATCCAAATGCATGTACTGAAATACTCGGAAATAATTGAAAAATAGTCTGCACCACCACACAATGTTTTTTGTATCGTGCACTTGATCGTTTGCTTGATTTTTGGTTTTTGCGTTTGGTTCGAATAAATGACGTAATCGATAGCCTATACAATAGTGCCATGACAACTGATTGTCGCCTTGGTCGCGTGGTCCGCGCGTACATACAATGACGCGCAGTCTTTTTTTGTCCAAAATCACCATGATCACATGTGCACAGCTGATGTGATGCCTAGTACTAGTATTAGGGACCTTTCGCACCCCGCGTACGGATACGAAACGAATGCTGATTCGTCACCTGGGTTCGAGGATTCGTCAGAGTCCCTGCGGAGAACTCGTTTTCACGAATGGAAGCCTCTTCATTCGTGGCACGCTCCGAATCTGTCACGGCGTCAGGTACACATTTATTTGGATAGGTACACATTTTTCCCTTGATTCCATGATCCATGCACGTGTGCGTGTAAAAACCCGTACGCCAAACTACCGGCGCCCGCGGCCGTATTCGTAGTTGCCATGCACATTTGCATGACGACTTGCGAAACCTGAAATCTGTTTTCAACGAAACGATTACGAGCCGAATCAAACTTTCGTTTCGCATTCGTTTCGTAGCAAATGCGAAAGGTCCCTACTGCCTACTCGCGTAGACATCTACTCGTGGCCCTCCGGCTACTCGTACATACACTGAATACACTCATACACTATACAGTCGTCGTAGTCGAGTCGTAGGTCTACTCTTGATTGGATCTTGTACCTGTGTACTGTACAAGTATCCTAAAAAACCGGATCAAAATCTGTCCAAATTTGAGAGAGAAAATGGAAAATTGAGTTTTTAGCTGGCTTTGCTGGCTTATTTCCGTGCATTTGCATGCGCCGCTGCTTTGTCTTTGAAGAAGTCATGCACCTCTCAACGCATCCACGTGGGGTATTCCCCTGTGAGGCTGGCGCTGGCCTACATGCCATGGATTCTACACAATGCCCTTTGACTGGATGGAAAAGAGTGCACACGTGACTTGGGCCCTTGGCCTTTGACTGGAAACGAGTGCACACAATCATAGTGACTGTAGTACAGAGTATAAAAATCTAACCGTTGCGCTAGCTTGGTGGT
>NC_088653.1:18686098-18701098 GCF_964019385.1 Sycon ciliatum
CAGCGCATGCATGATACCAAGAGTAGATAAACAAGAGTGTGCAACTCCGGATCTCTCCTGCACAATCTGCAGATACCCCCGCCCACGGCGGAATTTTTTGTTGACGTCACCTTTTTCAGAAGAACGCGCATTTTGCCGCAGAGCAGTGTGAGAGCACGTGCTGGACACCGACCTTGTAGTGTAACGCCCGGCCAAGAGCACGAGGGAAAACTTTCCGAAAGACTCGCAGCGCGTGCGTCGTCGAAAAGATTACATCAACAAAAAATTCCGCTGTGGGCCTACCCATCCGCGAGTTGCACACTCTTGTTTATCTACTCTTGATGATACTTGATAGTACCGTAAAGTCGCGGATAAAAGCCGGGTTTGCATACAAGCACATCGCGGATAGAAGCCTGAAAATCAAACGGGTCAAATATTATAAGCCTGTCGCGCGTAGAAGCCTGGCTTCTATGCAAGCGCGGATCGGGTAGGTCAAGAGTGCATGCGCTATGTACAGTGCATAGTAAAACTGCCGCCATACCGGTAGTCAGTGGTAGATGTACGCGTGTCGCGCGTAGACTAGAAGCCTGGCTTCTAAGCAAGCCCGGATCGGCCGATGTGCATACAAGCCTGGCAAAAAATATCAGTGGTGCATATAAGCATGGCTTGCATACAAGCCTGGTTTGCATTGAAGCCTGATGCAGAAAGCGGCTTATGTGCTTATAAGCCCGGCTTTTATCCGCGACTTTACGGTACTTATTACACCATGTAGATCTACCAGTGCATGCAGTGGCCTTCACTTGTACGTGTACGTGTAGATCTACCAGTGCATGCAGTGACCTTCACTTGTACGTGTACGTGTAGATCTACCCACCCGGATTGGAAGCTCCGGACAGGACTACTGTACATGTTTAAGTATTACAGTTGAGATTGGATATAACGACACTCCTTCGGGAGAGAACAAAATGTCACTATATTCGATCTGTCACTAAACCCGATCTTCGCAAAGGACTTACTAAACGACTTGGGCAACAGAATTGTGTCGCTAAACTCAATCTGTCGTTATATGCAAGGTCGTTATATCCTATCTCCACTGTATTGTACACTGTACTCAGCAGTAGCGGTGGGCACGTGCACTACACGTTCCCTGGCCTTTTACACGAAAAGTGCATCCACACACACTGCACTGTGACAGTGCACGCGCACCGCATGTTCGCTGGCCGCAAAAAAAAAGGTGGTTTCCGGGCTCCAAGAAAACCACGCGGTGCACGCGCCTGAGTCCTAGGTATGAAATGTATACAAAGGTAGCTGTGAAGCATACGACAAATGCACTTTTGGGTGCCTATCACCACCCTGTGATATCGGGACGGTCCCGGCCAAATCGGGATGGTTGGCAACGGTATGACGTATGCCATTCAGCTACGCAGAATAGTGTGCTGCTATGGATATTGAAATCCGCTGGAATGACCGGGGTTGACACTGCAACAGTAAGCATACTAGCAGCTCCAGTCGACACAACAAATCAAACTCACTCCTTCTGGACTAACCAAGAACTGAGGGGAAACCCTCGTCGTGGCCAGCTTCATATTTCAGAATAAATGCAGGGAGTCGTATTCGACTCCCCGCTGCGTTCAGACTGTACTGTGTGGGAGGTGGAATAAGGGTGTGTAGAAATAAAAAAGAGACACCCTTACTACTCAGTTTAGCGCGTACATCCACTGTAGTCCACGTCACACCTTGTGAATGGACCAGCAGCAGTGCTCTTGGCTGCAACACAGCTAGGTCAGCAGCAGTGCGGCTCATGGCTGCAACACAGCTAGGCCAGCACCCGGTGGACGCATGACTGCTCAACGGATTTCAATGCCCACTACAGTTCCTGATAACTTCCTATAATATTATAGTGTTGAGAGTGCTCAATGACATGGGGGGGGGGGGGGTAGAGGTTGACATGGGGTAGGGGGTGGGGGTAGAGGTTGACATGGGGGGGGGGGTAGAGGTTGACATGGGGGGGGGGGGTAGAGGTTGACATGGGGGGGGGGGTAGAGGTTGACATGGGGGGGGGGGGGTAGAGGTTGACACGGGGTGGGGGGGGGGGGGGGTGTAGAGGTTGCAGCAGTACTGGTACACGACAAAACTGTGGATCATTGTTGCCCGAAGATTTGTATTGTGAACATGAAGGCAGCATGAGGCCGGCCGGAGTAAACGTTTCTTTGCCTTTTTGGGTGTGCAGAAAATGCCGACTGGCTTGGCTTCTGGGGAGGTCACATCAAGACGATGGCGTTTCGCAGACTGCATGATCACCAGAAGGTCAGTGCACGCCATTGTGGTACCGGATGATGTTCATCACATTGCCCTTCTATGAACTGTCGTTTGTTTGTTGTTCATCACATTGCCCTTCTGTCAACTGTCATTGATTTGGTGCTATATTGCCTAGCCCTTCTATCAACTGTTAGGGGTCGTCGCAAAAGTTTTTTGTCGTCCCTGAAACGAACATGATTCGTTTGGGGGGGAGGGGGTGCGAGCCAAAATCGCAAGTCGACCGACACTGTGCATATGACATGTACATGCATGCGATTTTCGTCGTCCAGCATAGCAAGCTGTGTTCGTTTCAGAGGGAGGGGAGGGGGTCCAAGTACGAAATGAACGATGTTCGTTTCAGGGACGACAGAAAACTTTTGCGACGACCCCTTACTGTACTAGGTTTTTGCTGCATTGGCCTTCTATAAACTGTCTTTGTTTCATGGTTGTCACATTCCACGACAGACGTGATTTTGGCCGTAGTCTGAATCGCCTGTTACTGGATTAGACGTGGCACGTGTGTAGGTCGATGCTTGGCCGCAGGAGTAAAACCTGTAACTAAAGACCCCCGTGACTAGCGACCAGCCTGGCACTACAGACCACCGTGACAAGCGACCAGCCTGGCACTACAGACCACCGTGACTAGCGACCAGCCTGGCACTACAGACCACCGTGACTAGCGACCAGCCTGGTGCTACAGACCACCGTGACTAGCGACCAGCCTGGTGCTACAGACCACCGTGACTAGCGACCAGCCTGGTGCTACAGACCACCGTGACTAGCGACCAGCCTGGTACTACAGACCACCGTGACTAGCGACCAGCCTGGTGCTACAGACCACCGTGACTAGCGACCAGCCTGGTACTACAGACCACCGTGACTAGCGACCAGCCTGGCACTAGAGACCACCGTGACTAGCGACCAGCCTGGCACTACAGACCACCGTGACTAGCGACCAGCCTGGTACTACAGACCACCGTGACTAGCGACCAGCCTGGCACTACAGACCACCGTGACTAGCGACCAGCCTGGTGCTACAGACCACCGTGACTAGCGACCAGCCTGGTGCTACAGACCACCGTGACTAGCGACCAGCCTGGTGCTACAGACCACCGTGACTAGCGACCAGCCTGGTACTACAGACCACCGTGACTAGCGACCAGCCTGGTGCTACAGACCACCGTGACTAGCGACCAGCCTGGTACTACAGACCACCGTGACTAGCGACCAGCCTGGCACTAGAGACCACCGTGACTAGCGACCAGCCTGGCACTACAGACCACCGTGACTAGCGACCAGCCTGGTACTACAGACCACCGTGACTAGCGACCAGCCTGGTACTACAGACCACCGTGACTAGCGACCAGCCTGGTACTACAGGCCACTTCGCCAGGCACGGACGGTCTCACATTCATATAGATATGGTCGTGCGGTGCAAACCTCCAACTAAGGACCACCTGCCACTAAAGACCGCTTTCTCTGGCCCCCAAGGGGTGGTCATTAGTCACAGGTTTTACTGTATGTGGCTGTGCGGTGCAAACCTCTAACTAAGGACCACCTGCCACTAGAGACCGTGTTCTCCGGCCCCAACTGGGGGTGGTCTTTAGTCACAGGTTTTACTGTACATCAGCAGTAGATGTAATATCTTGGCCCAACTTTCCAACACCAGCACCATGAGATTCTGTTGAGCTAAAAATGTCATGTCCCGCGGAAGTGGAAAGGTGATTCTTGACCAGGGAGTTGTACGACTCCTTGTTCTTGACCTGCCCGGTACGCGAACCCGTCGAATTTTTTTCATTAAAATGTCATGAATCGGGTGTCTGTCTGTCTACCTTGTGTGCAGACGAATCACTTCCCGGGAACATTCTGCATTGGACGCAAAGACTACCTGTGGACGCGATTACTGCACATGCAGTTGAGATTTGGCAAGAAGGTGCGTAAAGGTTTGGCATGTGTGTGTGTACGTGTGTGTATATATGTGTGTGTTTGCCGGTGTGTGTGGGGGGGGGGTGCGTGTGTGTGTGTGCACGTGCGAGTGTACATGTGGGTGGATGTATATGTGTGGGTGTGCGTGAGGGCTTGTACCATGTCTAAATGACTCATTTCCATATAACTAGTTACAACTGCACAAATTTTCAGAAAGGAAGAACCCTCCTGCGAAGGTCCACCTCCGATGGTTGACCGCACCACCTAAGGACACCTTCCAACGCCCCTGCAGATAAAGAAGTGCTGAGTGTCGCAAGGTGTTCTTGTACTCAGTCCAAGTGGTCCACGGGTGTTGCTGTCAGTCGTAATACGTTCTTATCCTCTGTGCAAGGGATCCATGTACATTGCTGTGTGTTTCCTGCTTGCTTTCTAGAACTTTGATTTCTTTCCGCAAACGTTCATCCTGCCACGAGACACAGTTCACCTTCGCCAGCAGTGGGATGACTCTGGCAAGCAGAAGTGGATCGTCAAGCCGGTATGATCCACTCACCATAAATCACTCACCAGTGGCGGATCCAGGAGGGGTTCCAGGGGTTCCGGGGAACCCCCTAAATATTGTAAATGTGATACTGGAGGTTGTACGTATGTGGATGTACATGTATCCGCTATTCATTTTTGACTAAACTGGACCCCCCCTGTAGAGATCGCTGGATCCGCCTCTGCTCACTTTCTGCTCGCACAATCTGGTAGTACAGTGTACACTGCCTATGCAGTGTGTGTGTGTGGGGGGGGGGGGGGTGCAGTTGTGAGGAGAAGACAATCGATAGATCTGCGGCTGTTAGGGGTGAAACGATTAGTTCGAATATTCGAGTATTCGTTCGAAAATTTCAAACGAGCGAGTATTCGAAATTTTGCACTCGATCGTTTTTTTTTTTTTTTTTTTAGTATTGGCATTCTATTTTTCAAAAACTTTTGTTGTACCGCTCGTCCACTGGTATCAAGAGTCCATAACCCCCCAGAGTGTGCAACTCCAGGTTGGGGTCTGGCGCAACGAAATCCAAACATTGCGTCATCCGGTCCCCGGGCAAGCATGGGCGGATGGGGCCATGTGCATATCTGGTACATCCGGCGGGGGTTCCAAGTACAAAGTTGAAGCAAGCCACGGAAGTGTCACGTAAAACGTTTGCTCCACGGGCTATGCAGTACAGCAGTGTCAGCAGAACGGCTTTGATTTCACAGTCACAGAATTTTTTATTTGAAGAGAGTTTCTCTGCTCGTTGTCTGAAAAGCTTGTATTGGGAGAATTCGTGACTCCGGGATAGCAAGAATAGGCATGGATATAGATTTACAAGATTTGATGGAAATAGCTCTTGGCACACGGCATGAAGACCCGATCGATTTCGAAGTAGATGTGCTTCAACCTGCTCCTCAGTCCCATTTTGGTACAATTTCCAACACTCGACAATCGAGAGAAGAAAATGAGGAGCCCAGATCGAGCAAAAACTGACGAATATCGTCCACAGAGACACTGCACTCCGGCGACAATGGGGAGCGTTTTGCTTTAGGTTCAACAGTGGCCATTGTTCTTCTCTTATCGGAGAGACACTCAAAAGAGAAAACTGTTCGACAACTCTAAAATAATTCTTTGTGTACTTCACGTAACACGCCTGAAAGGCTCAAGTACGTTAAAACGTACTTGAGCCTTTCAGGCGTGTTACGTGGCCGTGGATTCGTAAAGAAAGACCCCAAATTGGGCAAACGGGCGAAGTAGGTCCGGGCCAAACTTCCCATTTCGTCATAGCTACTCACTACATGACGTATGAAGTTTGGATTTCGTTGCGGCACTGATTTGTGCTGAGAAGGATCACGAGTTGCACACTCTGGGGGGTTATGGACTCTTGCTGGTATACATGTGTAATGCATGCCTTTGAGTCAGTATTTTATGACTTGGACGATGCAATCACCAGGGCAAGTAACGTCAGTTAACGTTCTGAGATATGAAAGTACTGATGAAAATCGTTACTTTACACTCTGTACAAGACGTTGGCGACTTTTGTTTTATGTTCACAGATAATTTCTTCCCGAATTTGTGGAGAACTCACAAATCTAGCCCTTTTGAATTTTGATAAAATACTCGAAATAATCGGATACTCGATCGAATATTATGAACGAGTGATCGATTGGTCAAAATAGATACTCGTTTCACCCCTAGCGGCTGTGTGTCAGTGGTCGTGAGACGATTGTTGCGTGCATTTCACTCTCGTCATGTGTTTTGGTGCTCGCCTCTCTCCCTCTCTCTCTCTCTCTCTCTCTCTCTCTCTCTCTCTCTCTCTCTCTCTCTCTCTCTCTCTCTCTCTCTCTCTCTCTCTCTCTCTCTCTCTCTCTCTCTCTCTCTCTCTCTCTCTCTCTCCCTCTCTTACTCTCACACTCACTCTCCCCCTCTCTCTCTCTCTCTCTCTCTCTCTCTCTCTCTCTCTCTCTCTCTCTCTCTCTCTGTCTCTCTCTCTGTCTCTCTCTCTTTCTCTCTGTCTCTCTGTCTCTGTCTCTGTCTCTCTCTCACTCTCTCACTCTCTCTCTCTCTCTCACTCTCTCTCTCTCTCTCTCTCTCTCTCTCTCTGTCTCTCTCTCTCTCTTCTCTCCTCTCTCTCTCTCTCTATCTATCTATCTATCTATCTATCTCTCTCTCTTGTGCAGCCTGCATCAGCACGCGGTATCGGCATACACCTGATTAACAAGTGGGCACAGGTGCCACGCAGACGCAGTGTTGTCGTGCAGAGGTGAGCCTGTCCTACGATGACTGCATCAGGACCGCAGGCAGCAGTTTTTGATTGGTCCGATAGTATCATGGCCGTTCATACTTTTTTTTTTAAATTTCTACCGCCCACGTCCGCACAGAGTCCTTGGCTACACAAAATGAAAACCTCTCCAAATCTCTCCGAAACAAACTCCAAATTCCTTCCAAATTTTCGCCCAAGACTGAGGGCATCTTCAGGGATACTTTGTGTGTGATGTGACGGGTACACATGCCCTCCACAGTTGGAAACACGTGCTGGTGGCCAAAACGTTGCTCCGGTAATAACCTGACCAACCGCGCTGGTTCTAGTGGGTCTGTGCATGATCTTTACTTATTGTCTGCAAACTCCAACGCGCTCACATACTCATGATGTAGGAAAATTCAATCATCAACTCCAGTAACGATCTTTTCACTGCGAATCAAATCAATAATCCACCAAAATATTTGGGAACATGTATTTATAGTAGTGGTAGGTTGTTCTTTTTTCCGACCAGAAGAGGTCAGGCGACGCTTGCGAACACCAGCACGGACAGTTCACCAGCAACACTGCCCTCTCCATATTTTGAGTACGGAATATATAGCTGACAAAGTACCATTTTTTTCTTTTCTTTTGCTTCACATTATCATATTCATCAATTAGTAGGAGCCGTGGTTGGCTCTGGCCATCCCGGCAAGAAGGCAGATATGCTTCTTCGAGTGGTGAATAAAAATATAAAAATACCATACCATACCATACCACACACCACAACAACAAGGCGTGTGGTCTCGTCTGGTTGACAAAAAGAACCTTCTACTACTAAGAATCGACGGACCGAATGAAGATGACATCATCGAACATATACCGTAGTGTCTTGTGTTAAAGCCTGTCTCGTATAGAAACCTGCTTTGAGTACAAGTCTGATTCTCAAGATGCACTGGCAGTACATAAGCCTGGTTTTAGTGTTGACATACATAGAAATACCTGGTTTGAATAGAAGCCTGTTGTGAATAGAAGCCTAGCCCTTACATCGGCTTCTACAGGAATACGCCCGGCTTTAATCTGCTCACTCTCTGCTCACTCTCTGCTCACTCTCTGCTTTAATACGCGACATCACCGTATTAACCCTGATGATGGGCCAAGCCAGAAAATTTGGTGGAATATAAATTGATTCGATCCGCAGTGAAGATACCGTTCTTGGAGCTGAAGAGTGAAGTTCCATACAGAAGACTGATGATGCGTGGGCAACGCACCTGTCTTAGAATGAAGATTTGGCAGATTCCAACGAGACCCGGACCAAATTTTCTGTTTTCAGTTTATTGCTGTTTGCTACCGTTATTTCCCCGATTGCAAGTCGCACTCGATTATAAGTCATAACCCCCTTTTTCAGGTTTGAGCCATATCGTGTCAATGTAGTCACGTAGGTAGGGTGTCACATTCGATTGTAAGTCACACCCCTTCCGTTGCACTTTAGTATAATTTGAAAAAGGTGCAATTTGTATTCGGGGGGGAAGCGGTACAGTCAGACCTCGCTTAACCGCACACATCCGTTTTTCACAAAAAAATATCCGGATAGGCGAGGGAACCGGATAACCGAACACCGGTTATGTTGGATGCATCACGTATGCTGTAAATCCGTAACCAGCTATTTTCTTCCGGATGGCGAGGGATCCGGATAAAATAGGACCGGATATCTCATTTTAGTTCATCATGCAGTGAGTGTTCAATAGTCGAGCGGGGTCTGACGGTATTCGGATGAGAGGGAGGCAATGCGTCTACCATTTTGTTTTGCTGCTGCTGCCTTATGATTGCTTTCATACGTCAGGTATCTTGACAAACCCTACCTGATCAATGAGAGCAAGTTTGATCTACGCGTGTATGTGTACGTACCAAGCTATGATCCACTGAGGATTTACGTCTACGAGGACGGTCTTGTGCGCTTTGCGACCTGCAAGTAAGGCTGACTCGTGTGTGTGTGTGTGTGTGTGTGTGTGTGTGTGTGTGTGTGTGTGTGTGTGTGTGTGTGTGTGTGTCAGGCTAAAAATAGTGGCAGTCAATTCATCAGCCTTGCAAGCTGTTGAATGGTGTAATCCCAGCACATGTTGATATGTCTAATATAGCTGTTCGCTATCATCGCTTCCGCGATGGGCATGTCTGAGGTCTGAGGTGTGTGTGTGTGTGTATCTGTCTGTCTGTGTGTATTCACGGATCTGTTTTATTCGGATCTTGTCCATTATCGTTGCTGTAAGAGAAAAGCTGTGATTGTACATGTACATCCGATGCATTTGCGGGTCAGAGTGCTTGTCTTGCGACGGGAGTACATGGTACATGGTACATGGTACATGGTGTGCATGTGTGCGTGTGTGTGTGTGTGTGTGTGTGTGTGTGTGTGTGTGTGTGTGTGTGTGTGTGTCTTGAACTGAAAAGCTACTTAAAAAAACATGTTGATGTGGTATCAGATTAGTAGTGTGGGTTAGTTATTCAGCATTGCAAGCCATAGCAATCCCGGCATGAGTGACGGCCTGCTTTGCTAGTCATCAGAATGTATTGGGTTGATAGCAATACCTCCTGCTATGGTTATTTTATAATGCACATTGTGTGTGTGTGTGTGTGTGTGTGTGTGTGTGTGTGTGTGTGTGTGTGTGTGTGTGTGTGTGTGTGTGTGTGTGTGTGTGTGTGTGGGTGTGTGGGTGTGTGTGTATGTTTGTGTGTGCATGCACATGTGTTCAAAACTGTTTGCAAAGATACAAGAACTCGTCCAAGCACATAGCAAATCGGTTCATGCACCTCACTAACTACAGCGTGAACAAGAAGAACACGACGTTTACAGCAAACAGCGATGAGACCGTGTGCCAGGGACACAAGTGGTATGTGTAGTTTAGTGTGTGACATTGCATTGGTTTGAGGTGTGGATGGTTGTCATCTTTCCATAGTTAATAGTTGAATGGGGAACGTATGCTTGCATGTGTGTTCTTCCAGCCCCCGCTCCCCACCTAAGCAATCTCAATACATGTATCTGTGTCTGACTGTTCATCTGTCCACCCGTTTGTTTGTCCGTCCATCCGTCTGTATGTCTGTATGTCCGTCCCTCTGTCCGCCTGTCTGTCCCTCCGCCTGTCTGTCCAGTGTCTGTCTGTCTGTCAATTTGTCTGTCTGTCTGTCTGGATGTCTGTCCATCTGTCTGTCCGTCTATCTCTGTCTGTCTGTCCGCCCGTTCGTCCGTCCGTCCGTCCGTGTTGTTTGTCTGTCTGTCTGTCTGTCTGTCTGTCTGTCTGCCTGTCTGTCTGTCGGTTTGTCTGTCGGTTTGTCTGACTGTTTGTCTGCTGCTGCTGCTGCTGCTGCTGCTGCTAATGTTCTTGTTCTTAATGGGTGCTCTTGTTGTTGTTCTTAATGGATGTTGTTGTTGTTGTTGTTGTTGTTGTTGTTGTTGTTGTTGTTGTTGTTGTTGTTGTTGTTGTTGTTGTTGTTGTTGTTGTTGTTGTTGTTGTTGTTGTTGTTGTTGTTGTTGTTGTTGTTGTTGTTCAGGGGACTGAAAGCACTGTGGCGGTATCTAGATGAGAGAGGCGAGGACAGTGACACCGTCTGGGCCAGTATCATCGATGTCGTCATCAAAACCATCATTGCGTAAGGATGCAGTGACCATTCAGAGCCCCTGTGTACCTGTGCAGCATGCAGTGGTTTCCGTGTCATCAGTCTGAACTGGCTTAGCCAATTCGAATCTATTCAATGTACTCGTGGCATTTTGACCTGCTGCTACTGATTGACAGCAAGTTCTCCCAACCTCCTCTATCCACACCTGTCTCTTCAGCTTCATCCTCCTCTATCCACACCGAGTTTTCGGTCACGGAGTGTAAAACAATAATGCTTTCAGGGGCGTACGCAGGGTTCTTCAGAGGGGGTTATACCGGCATGGGGGGGGGGGGGGATAAAAAGAATTCCCTCATGCCTGTCAATATGTATATGCGCAATAAAGGATCACGATAGCGGTACTCTATGCGTATGCACGTGCAGTGTGAGACGAGAATCTGGGGGCCGAGGGGGGGGGGGGGGGAGCGGGGTTCATCCGCACCCCTCGACCCCCCCGTACACGTACACCCCTGGCTTTTGGAAGCCATGTCCTTCTTCCCATCCTTCCCATGCTTCCCCTCTTTAACCTCCTTTCCCTCTTCTCCTTCCTTTCCTTCCTCCTTGGTCCTCCTTGGTCCTCCTTGGCCCTCCTTGGCCCTCCTTGGCCCTCCTTGGCCCTCCCTGGCCCTCCTTGGCCCTCCCTGATCTCCTCTCCTTCTCCCCTTACCCAGTGGTGTTGTTATTGTCATCGTCCTGTCTGGCAAAATAGTCACGCAGAGGCGTCGGAAGGTATTTTAGTGTGGTACGGTCAGCCATTTGAAGTACAATTTACTCGTGGGGGAGGGGTCGCTAAGCCGACATTTTTGGAAGTTTGAGCCCAGATCAGTGCATTTTTTATTGATTCACGGGGTACTTGGTGCAAATAGTGGTACAGTCAATACCGTAGTGACCGTACCGTGTCCGACGCTCCTGTAGCGTGTCATACGACTCGTAGTACATTCGAGACCGGCGAGAAGAAGATGATGGCGTCTACTAACTCAGTATCCATGCGCATGAATATGTTGTGTGTGTGTGTGTGTGTGTGTGTGTGTGTGTGTGTGTGTGTGCGTGCGTGTGCGTGCATGCGTGTGTGAGTGCGTGTGTGCGTGTGTTCTGTTCATCATATTGATGTTGTGTGTGTGTGTGTGTGTTTGTGTGTGTGTGTGTGTGTGTGTGTATGTGTGTATGTGTGTGTGTGTGTGTGTGTGTGCGTATGTGCGTGTGTAGATCAGAGAGTACAGTCAACAGCAAGATCAAGGCTAATGTGAGAAGACGGTAAGTCAGCAGAGTGCCCGTTAAGCAGATCATGAAAATGTTTTTAATCATATTTGCTGACATTGAACAGTGCCATGCGTGACTGTGTCATTTTTCCTATTGTGTGTGAGGTGAGATTCCTGTGTGTGTGTGTGTGTGTGTGTGTGTGTGTGCGCGCACGCGTGCGTGTGTGTGCGCGTGCGTGCGTGTGTCTGTGTGTCTTTGTGTATGCATGCAACTGCACGGTCCATGCACGTGCATTCGAATACACGTGTGTCCACGCGTATCTGTATTCCCACACTATGCCATGCCAGATCTTGCGTCCATGAGCTGTTTGGGTTTGACATATTCCTGACGGACCAGCTGAAGCCGTACGTTCTCGAGGTCAACATTTCACCAAGGTACGGAATCTCATTAACGCCATTGTCTATTTATTTATTTTTATTTTATTCCAAGCCATGCATGGCTGGGGTAGCCAATGACCACTTTGCGTAGCGATTGCAGGGTTTATTTAGCCAACCATGGCTAATACTCTAAAGGGTTGTCGCAGAAGTTGTCTGTCGTCCCTGAAGCGAATATCATTCATTTCGTACTCTGGCCCCCTCCTCCCCCCCCCCCCTCCCCCCCCCCCTCCCAATTCTCAGAAATGAACGTGGCTTGCTACGCTGGACGACGAAAACCGCATGCATGTACATGTATATGCACAGACAAAAAAGGTATTTCTACATCGGTGGTCCTTGTTGAGAGATGTTCCCGACAGTGATGGTCCTTATTGAGAGGTGTTCCCGACAGTGATGGTCCTTGTTGAGAGGTGTTCCCGACAGTGATGGTCCTTGTTGAGAGGTGTTCCCGACAGTGGTGGTCCTTGTTGAGAGGTGTTCCCGACAGTGGTGGTCCTTGTTGAGAGGTGTTCCCGACAGTGGTTGTCCTTGTTGAGAGGTGTTCCCGACAGTGGTTGTCCTTGTTGAGAGATGTTCCCGACAGTGGTTGTCCTTATTGAGAGGTGTTCCCGAGAGTGGTTGTCCTTATTGAGAGGTGTCTCCGACAGTGGTTGTCCTTATTGAGAGGTGTTCCCGACAGTGGTTGTCCTTATTGAGAGGTGTCTCCGACAGTGGTTGTCCTTATTGAGAGGTGTTCCCGACAGTGGTTGTCCTTATTGAGAGGTGTCTCCGACAGTGGTTGTCCTTATTGAGAGGTGTTCCCGACAGTGGTTGTCCTTATTGAGAGGTGTCTCCGACAGTGGTTGTCCTTATTGAGAGGTGTTCCCGACAGTGGTGGTCCTTATTGAGAGGTGTTCCCGACAGTGGTGGTCCTTATTGAGAGGTGTTCCCGACAGTGGTTGTCCTTATTGAGAGGTGTTCCCGACAGTGGTTGTCCTTATTGAGAGGTGTTCCCGACAGTGGTTGTCCTTGTTGAGAGGTGTTCCCGACAGTGGTTGTCCTTATTGAGAGGTGTTCCCGAGAGTGGTTGTCCTTATTGAGAGGTGTCTCCGACAGTGGTTGTCCTTATTGAGAGGTGTTCCCGACAGTGGTTGTCCTTATTGAGAGGTGTCTCCGACAGTGGTTGTCCTTATTGAGAGGTGTTCCCGACAGTGGTTGTCCTTATTGAGAGGTGTCTCCGACAGTGGTTGTCCTTATTGAGAGGTGTTCCCGACAGTGGTTGTCCTTATTGAGAGGTGTCTCCGACAGTGGTTGTCCTTATTGAGAGGTGTTCCCGAGAGTGGTTGTCCTTATTGAGAGGTGTTCCCGACAGTGGTTGTCCTTATTGAGAGGTGTTCCCGAGAGTGGTTGTCCTTATTGAGAGGTGTTCCCGAGAGTGGTTGTCCTTATTGAGAGGTGTTCCCGAGAGTGGTGGTCCTTATTGAGAGGTGTTCCCGACAGTGGTGGTCCTTATTGAGAGGTGTTCCCGACAGTGGTGGTCCTTATTGAGAGGTGTTCCCGACAGTGGTGGTCCTTATTGAGAGGTGTCTCCGACAGTGGTTGTCCTTATTGAGAGGTGTTCCCGACAGTGGTTGTCCTTATTGAGAGGTGTCTCCGACAGTGGTTGTCCTTATTGAGAGGTGTTCCCGAGAGTGGTTGTCCTTATTGAGAGGTGTTCCCGACAGTGGTTGTCCTTATTGAGAGGTGTTCCCGAGAGTGGTTGTCCTTATTGAGAGGTGTTCCCGAGAGTGGTTGTCCTTATTGAGAGGTGTTCCCGAGAGTGGTGGTCCTTATTGAGAGGTGTTCCCGACAGTGGTGGTCCTTATTGAGAGGTGTTCCCGACAGTGGTGGTCCTTATTGAGAGGTGTTCCCGACAGTGGTGGTCCTTATTGAGAGGTGTTCCCGACAGTGGTGGTCCTTATTGAGAGGTGTTCCCGACAGTGGTTGTCCTTATTGAGAGGTGTTCCCGACAGTGGTTGTCCTTATTGAGAGGTGTTCCCGACAGTGGTTGTCCTTGTTGAGAGGTGTTCCCGACAGTGGTTGTCCTTATTGAGAGGTGTTCCCGACAGTGGTTTTCCTTATTGAGAGGTGTTCCCGACAGTGGTTGTCCTTATTGAGAGGTGTTCCCGACAGTGGTGGTCCTTGTTGAGAGGTGTTCCCGACAGTGATGGTCCTTATTGAGAGGTGTTCCCGACAGTGATGGTCCTTGTTGAGAGGTGTTCCCGACAGTGATGGTCCTTGTTGAGAGGTGTTCCCGACAGTGGTGGTCCTTGTTGAGAGGTGTTCCCGACAGTGGTGGTCCTTGTTGAGAGGTGTTCCCGACAGTGGTTGTCCTTGTTGAGAGGTGTTCCCGACAGTGGTTGTCCTTGTTGAGAGGTGTTCCCGACAGTGGTTGTCCTTATTGAGAGGTGTTCCCGAGAGTGGTTGTCCTTATTGAGAGGTGTCTCCGACAGTGGTTGTCCTTATTGAGAGGTGTTCCCGACAGTGGTTGTCCTTATTGAGAGGTGTCTCCGACAGTGGTTGTCCTTATTGAGAGGTGTTCCCGACAGTGGTTGTCCTTATTGAGAGGTGTCTCCGACAGTGGTTGTCCTTATTGAGAGGTGTTCCCGACAGTGGTTGTCCTTATTGAGAGGTGTCTCCGACAGTGGTTGTCCTTATTGAGAGGTGTTCCCGACAGTGGTGGTCCTTATTGAGAGGTGTTCCCGACAGTGGTGGTCCTTATTGAGAGGTGTTCCCGACAGTGGTTG
>NC_088653.1:18706098-18720231 GCF_964019385.1 Sycon ciliatum
GGCCATGGAAGGGGATCCGGCCCCCGGGAAAAATTTCAAAAAATGAATCCAATTGCCAGCATTTCCGGGCATTTGGTGCCATGCGAGTGTACGGTAACTACAATGAAAGACTTTTTGATTCTGCAACAAACCAAGAAGACGCTACGATCGGGGACAAACATCACCCTCCCCGGGAAGAATTTCAAAAATTGAAGCCAATTGCAAGCATTTCCAGTCATTTGATGCCATTTCAGTGTAACTGCAATGAAAGACTTTTTGATTCTGCAACAAACCACGATCGGGGACAAGGATTTGCCACGTTTGTGCTTAGCTGCGATCATCACGCTGTGTTGCAGTGTGCTCCAAAACAAAACAAAAACAACAAAAAAAGCTGAAAAAGCCGGGGCGGCCCAGCTTTGACGGCCTTGTAGACAAACATCATGTGTTGATGCCTTTTAAGTTTTTACACGTGGTTAGCTGTGAGCTCACAATCGGCACAACATTGCTCCAGAGTTTTTCATTGCAGTCTGTTTGTTCAGTCTGTGTGTCTGCCCCCCCCCCCTCTCCCCCTGACACTCACTTCCCTTGGCCCTAACTTCATTACTCCATGCATCTGTCCCTGCTCAGGATGTACGTGACACGATCCTGGACGGCCTGACGCCGGATGATGTTCGCATGCTAATCGAGTCCGAGGACGAGGCAAGTCACTGTCACCAGTCACTACTGCGTGATCAGTATTACCAACAGTACATAACCCCCAAGAGTGTGCAACTGCCTGCACAACCTCTATGCTGTGCTGCGACGCCAGAACTTCACATCACGTGACATGGTTCAATAGGCTACGCTGGCTATTAAAGAGTGCAAAATGACCAGCGAAGAGAGTTGAGCCCAAAGCAGCTGACAGCTGACATTATGCAAAATATGGATGAAAATGCCAACCATCACTCGGACTTTGTAGAATAAATTCTTTAAACGAGGTCTGTACATATCTGTCCTCACCTCCCCCGCCCACTCACCATCACACGCACGCTTGCACACACCCTTGCATGCACCCCCCCCCCCCCTCCCCCCCAAACACACACGCATACACCCACACATACCCACCTACTCACACTCCCTCCCGCATATTATCGGCAGGCACACAGATATACAAACTCGCAGGATTCCACACATCATCGTCACCTTCTCCTCTTCCTCGCATGTACCACTTCATGTTTTTTTTTAAGGCACGTCTTGCACTTATCCCTGTGGTCCTGTATCTACGATGCATTCATCCTCTCCATTGCAGTTTAACCGTCGCGGTGGTTTTCAGCGCGTGTTCCCAACCAGCGACACAGACGCCTACGAACCGTTCTTCGACATCCCGGTAAGATGATAATGTTGCCATGGGGATTAGGCCCGCCGGAACCGGTCCGGTTGGTCAGGTCATCACCGGAATTAATTTTTTTTGTGGCAGAACTAATAAAGCTTTCGTGGAAGGCCTGTTCAGCTGGTTTTGTTCATTGTGATTCTCAGAATACTGTCACCTCGCCGCCTCTTTAAAAGAATGCTGCGGAGCGCATTATGCTCAGTTCTGTGTTATAGTAACTTATAGTAACTTATCCTCCAGTAAATACAGTACATTTATGTAGTCTTTCGTGAGCTACAGTCAACTTTGCGTATAACGACACTCGGCGGGGCATCAGAAAAGTGTCCCTATTCGCGAAGTGTCCTTATACCCGAAGTCTCATTATATGTATTACGGTTAGATGGGACTTTGCTCTGGGCATGGGAATTTTGCCGTTATTCACGAACTGTGGTTGTATCCGCAGTCGTTATTAGCGAAGTTGAGTGTATTCCAAGCAAGTCGGATGTATGCAACTACTATGCATGTAGCAATGCCTGGTGTGAATGTAGTAAAGCCTTTATTAATGGTGAGAGTGTGTACGTTTGTGTGCGTATGTGCGTGCGTGCGTTCATGTGTGTGTGTGTGTGTGTGTGTGTCCCATATGGTGCAGTGGTATGTGCAGCGATTTCCAATCGATAGATTGCGGGTTCGATTCCCGACGATTATGGTCACACACGTCTTTCTTCTCTTTCTCAGACTCTTCCTGACTTTTCTTTCATTCTCCTGGGTGGTTACCAACAGCCAGTGCATGCCAGAGTATGTGGTGTGATGTGTGTGGGGAAAAAAATGAAAAAGACCAAAAATAGGGATTCACTGGCCAGAAAATGTCACTCCAAATAGCTGTATGGTGTAGACCAGGCTGAATAGTGACGGTCAATTCTTCAGCCTTGCAAGCTGTTGAATGGTGTAATCCCAGCACAAGTTGCTATGGCTTATGCCGTAGCATTGCTATCATCGCCTCCGGCGATGGGCGTAAAAGGTCAAAGGTGTGTGTGTGTGTGTGTGTACGTGTGTGTGTGTGTTTGTTTCTATGTGTGTGTGTGTGTGTGCGCACGCGTGCGCGCGTATCTTCCTTGTCCATGTGACGTACACTCCTACACAGCGCTACTATAACATGTTGTTGAGTGAGTGGATTCAGCGCTATCGCTCTGCACCACAGCTAGGTAAGGGCATCAGCCGTAGTGGCGTCTATTGTGTTACCTACATTGAAGTACGTCACATGTCAAGTCACATGACCACCACCAGTCACGTGATGTGTCACGTGATGTGTCAGATGGTCACTATCAGTCACATGATCCGTCAGATGGTCACTATCGGTCAGGTAATCCGTCAGATGGTCACTATCAGTCAGGTGATCCGTCAGATGGTCACTATCAGTCAGGTGATCCGTCAGATGGTCACTATCAGTCAGGTGATCCGTCACATGGTCACTATCAGTCACGTGACCACTATCAGTCACATGGTCACTATCACTATCAGTCACGTGACCACTATCAGTCATGAGACCAGTCACATGGTCACTATCAGTCATGTGACCAGCCACTACTCCACCCACATGATCTCTGATCAGTCACATGGTAGGTCACATGACCCCACAGACCTTCTTTTTGTTTCCGGAGGACAGACATGTTGTGAATCTTGTGACGCGCGCGCGGCAGCAGGTCACTGGACAACATTCCAAGGGGAATACACCATGTATGGGCCAGTACCGTGCCCTCCATCTCTGAAGCCTGTCCTCACAGGCATGGAGGCCCGGTATGCCTTGGAGAACCTGCCATTGGCAAGCATACAGTACTGTCGAGAGCCGAAAAACGAACAGGCTAGAATTTCACCAAACATAGCATACCAATGTATACACGGTGACTCGACGGCGCATAGACTGTCATTCATGAAAAATAAGTTCACGGTCTAGGCTAGGAGGCTGACCCCCCCCCCCCCCCCCCCCCTCCCCAGTTCTTCACCAACCACCAGTACTGTAATGAGCATGGAACATACTGCATGTATCACGGGGACTTTGAGATTGCTCTCTCTATGCCTTGTGCTACATTGCCTCATCGCCTCTGCCAGACGTTTTCCCCGAGGCAAATATGGATTGAAACCTCTACTGTTAGCATCGTTCGCTATCATTGGCCTTCGTACCTAAGATTTTGTAATGTGTGTGTGTGTGCATGTGTGTGTGTGTGTGTACGTACGTACGCATGTGCGCACACATGTGTGTGCATGTGTGTTTGTGTGCATGTGTATGTGTGTACGTACGTATGTATGTGTGTGTGTGTGTGTGTGTGTGTGTGTGTGTGTGTGCACGCGCACATGTGCATGCGACCATGTGTGTGCATGTGCGTGTGTGTATACATGCATGCACGTTCCGACCACCCTGTATGTCACACAGGAATATCATACCTGCAGGAACAGGCGCACAAGCGCATGCACCTGAAGACGGCACGCAAGCTGGAAGAGCAATGGCGACCGCCGGAGAAGGCCAAGCAGCTGACGTTTCCGAGCGGACGACTTCGCGGGCCGTTATCAGCACTGGCACCACCACCGCCACCACCTGCTCCACTCCAGCGTTCCAAATCCTCACCGGCGCCAGCACCACCGCCTCTCAAGGACAACAGCAAGCCGAGCACACATCATTTCTCGCGTCGCGGTCCGACCGGCAGCGCCACCTCCAGCGTGGTGTCCGTGAAGTCCGCGTCCTCGTCCCTTGCCGCCTCGCGAACGCAACAGGCGAGCAAGACCAAGCCCAGGCTGTCCAAAGGTGCCACGGTAGATAAACACAAGCCCGTCGGTCGAGCGCGCGCCGGATCTCTCCCATCGCCACGGCTACGTCGTCGACAGTGCTCGCACGGCTGCGCCGAGGCGGTGTGCGGCTGTGGCTGCGGAGTGCCGCGGATCCGTACGTTCGCCGTTCCGTACCCTCTACCCGTGGAGAGCAGTGGCATGGTATGTGAGAATACCGGCGACGCTCACCACCACCAGCAACACCATCATCAGTATCAGCATCACGAGCAGCAACACCACCATCAGCATGCGTACTGTGTCGATCACCCGTCCTCGCACAACTCCCTCGCGTCGGTCGCCAGCAACGACTCCGGCGTCGACGACCTCAGCCAGACGTCTGTAATATCCTCCACGGTCGGCAGTGCTGCCATGGTAACGTCAAGCACCGCCGTGGTCGCCGATGCACTTTCACGGACTACAACGACTACCACTGCGGCCGGCAATTCTCCCGTACGCATCGGCTCCTTTTCCAAAACGGCACCGTCGTCGGCTACCAATAGCAGCAGTGCGATAGCAAAGTCGCATACAAAAGCATCCAAGTCGTCATCGACGCGCCAAGCCCAGAAGCCCGCCAGCACCGGTCAGCGACAGCCGTACGCTCTACAGCCGATACGGCAGGACCCAGTGGCGGCGGGGGCTATGTCGACTGGCGTCCCACGCGCCAGCCTTGCTACGGCGCACGGACGATTCGTACCGATGAGCTCGTCGACGGTGGAGATCATGCCCCTGGAGCGAGGCGGCGCCAAACCCGGATCGTACCGCGGCGATTGTCCGTCGGTGTACAGCGATTCGCTGACGACGACGCGCACACTGCAGGCCGCCAGTGCAGTCTTGGCGCTGCAGCAGGAGCGGACTCTACCGCCACCCGCCCGAGCACTACCCAAAATGACGGCAAGGCAAAGGTATGTGCTGGAATCATTGGTCCAATGCAATGGGGCATATGCACAAGCAAGTCCACCAAAATGGTACACACTGTGATACCAGTCTAGTCCTGCATCAAAGGTCATGAACTGTGTATGGTCATAATCACAAATGTACTACGACTGGCTGTACATGCCAAATATGGGACAAGTTGCCCATCAGGAAGGTGGCGGCCATGTTTTATGCATAAACCTCATTGTGCTATACGGTGGGCCCTCTATAATCCGGCAGCATTTGTGCCACGGAAAATCTGCTGGATTAGGGAGGGTGCTGGATTAACAAATCGGATTTACTGCTGCAATGTGCATGAAGAGGACATTTTGGCTACTGAAAATTGTGCTGGTTTATCGAGGGTGCTGAATTGTAAAGTGCCGGATTAGAGAGGGACGACTGTACATTACTATCGGGCGCCGAAGAACGCAGCGCCGAAGAACGCAGCGCCGAAGAACGCAGCGCCGAAGAACGCAGCGCCGAAGAACGCAGCGCCGAAGAACGCAGCGCCGAAGAACGCAGCGCCGAAGAACGCAGCGCCGAAGAACGACCAGGCTAGAATTTCACCAAGCACAGCATACCAATGATGTATACGCGGTGACTCAACTGCACATAGACTGTATACATGAAGATGAGAACGGTCTGCGCTAGGAGGCCGACCCCTAGTTCTTCGGCGGCCGACAGTAGTGTAGTTTCAATTAATTTGTTGATGTCATCTTCAGCTGATCTGTCGCTGTATAGTGGGAATGGGTTGGTTCTTTTCTTCTTTTTTGACCAAACAAGAACCGTGGAGTGTGGCGAGTGAAGTGTCTGTGCCGGTGTCTGTAAAGCGGTGTGTGGTATTGTCTGATCACAAGAAGGACATGTCACTGCAGTCAGACCTCGCTTATCCGGTCCTCTTTTATCCGGAAGAAAATCGTTGGTTACCGATTTACAGCATATGGCATGCATACATACAGTTTGTGTGTTCGATTATCCGCTTCCCTCGCCTGTCCGGATATTTTTGTGGAAAACGGATGTGTGCGGTTGAGCGAGGTCTGACTGTACCAAGATTAGACAGGCCCGCCGGAACCGGTCCGATTGGTCGCGTCATCACCGGAGCAACTTGTTGTCTGCCAATCAATGCATGTTTACTGCGGAGGAGATTCATGTCCGCCCACTATCATATACAAAGTATGTGCCATGAAGTGGAGACGATAAATAAATAAATAAATAATTAAAGTAGGAATGGCTGTGGTATGGCTGGTCCAATCGTAGTTGAAATGCACATTGGCCGGCGTTCTTTGCACGTTGTCGTATTATTTTGTTTCAATTCGCTTTTAAAGCACAGGCAGCACTGGCTTCTCACCAGAGATTGGCTCTCTGATTCGTACCAAAAACGAAAGTGGTATAGATTGTTAACCCTTCACCATCCGTGCGTACTTGGATCGATCTCTAGAGATCGATGGACATGCATACACTAAAACATTCGTAACACCGATCGATTCTTGGCGTTAACTATAAAATAGTCGAAGAATGAAAGTGTGAAAGGGAAGAAGATAGCAACTACGAAAGTGGTCCTTTACCAACGATCCATGTACATGTACATGATAAGAAATTTACCAACTCAAGCACCTGTGATCTCTGGCTATGCAAGCCATGATGGCATCAGTCAGTGTCGATTGACGCCAACAAGACTGCTGTTTTCATGTATATGCTGGGCTCAGCTGCTTCCCTGCGTTCTCGGCGATTCATATTTGCTCAGCGGCTTTGCTAACATGTGGTGTGCTGGCGTTGTTGTTCTCTATGCAGATCGGAGCCGCCACTACCCACGATACGCAGAGGTTTGCCGAGCCAGCGACGTGCTTGAAAGCCCGGCTTTGCCGTCGAAGATATTTCTGTCGCCGTCGAAATTCTACTTGATGAGTACTAGTACTGTATTTCCACGATTATCAGTCGCACCCCCGTTTTCAGGTTTGAGCAATATCGTTATGACACAATCACTTCAGTAGTAAGTCATGCTCGATTGTAAGTCCCACCCCCCTTTTTTACCCTTGGGTTTTAGTGTAGAAAGGTGCGCCGTGACTTTTATTCAGGGCAATATGGTATGTAACGACAATGCATTATCGTTCCATTGTGGATTGATTGTGGTGTGGCTCTGCTGATATTATGTCCATCTTGAACTTGAGACGCACATTCAATCGTGATCCATCAGGAAGTGCAGTGCGAATGCAACACGACTTTCATACTGCTTTATCACTATCGGTATTGTATGACCACAAGTGTGTGCTCTCTCTCTCTCTCTCTCTCTCTCTCTCTCGCGCGCGCGCGCGTGCGCTTGGAGTAATGCGCATCACTGCATCCACGCAGTTGGTTAAGTCGAACGTGCAGCACAGGCTCTGTAGATGGGTTCGCTGATGATTGGGGTGATTAGCGGACAAGTCCACATTGAAATCCCCCAACACCGTTAAAGACGTGGCTGAAGAGCCAGCACTATGCATGGCACTTTCTAAATCAGTCCAAAACTCCACGGATGTGTCGGGGGGCCTGTAGGCGCAGCCGACACGGTGATGCTGTCGATGTATCTGTACGTCAACCCACACCAGCTCTAAGCCGCTTACGCTTAAATCTGGGCGTGGTTTGATTGGCAGGGTGGATTTGTAATAGATACACGTGTCGCCACCTCGCGTGCCGCTGCGATCGGTCCTTGTGAGACTGTATCCAGGAATAGCTACTTCTCCGTCACCAATAGTGCTGTCCAGCCAGGTTTCGGCCAATCCAAAAATATCAAAGTCCTGCACCCGGAGGAGTGCCGTTACTTCATCTACTAGTTGTAGCAGACATTCAAAAAACCTAGTTTAAGCGTTCGGGTATCCTGGGTGCTCACCGGAAAACTGATGGTGGCAGCTCGTGGAGAGAATACCTGAGCATGTGGATTTAAAGACGATAATTATAGCAGTGAAAAGTAGTAAGTAGTTAGAAAAAGAACAATCATGAACGAGGGCTAGCATAGAATCGAGATTACAAGCAGAAGTTTACCGGTTATTGGCTTCCTTGCCGACTCCTCACACGTTGGGCAAGGCGGTGCATCTCTTTTGCAGATGCCTCATTTGCGCATGCGACCTGGGGGTCGAATGCCAGGACTCTTGCGCTGAATGTGTGCTTGCCTGATGCGCGGATGAATCCTTCGTCATCAGGTGAAGAGTGACACCCCGTCCCACGAAAGAGCAGAAATGCCGGCACTCCACGTGTGGCCTCTTCTGCTGGCAGGGTTGTTGGCGGTTATAGCGTGGGTGTTTGAAAAACGACTTTCTATTCTTATTTCCGATATTTCTTACACACGATATCGACAATCAAGTGTGACACTATTATCATGTGCATGTGCGCAGAGGCAAGAAGATCATCATACATGCAATAGTGTTACTATGCATGCGGCTGGTTATAGTCACATACCGGTAGGCTTACCATGTGGCGATGCAACAATGAGTTACTACAACAGTTGAACCAGTCCTGCACTCCATGCTAGCACTACGACCCAACGCGAGTCAGATCGGAACTGTATTGGACGGATGTTATTACTACAGGTGATATACTTTGTACTAATCTGGTATGTTTTGCTACACAAAGTCCATTCTTAGGACAGATATATTCTACAGTACGATAATATTGCTTGTACGAATAAATGTGCGCTTGAAATCCATAATATGATTATGAAAACATGAGAGTTCATTCTTGTAGGCAGTACATTCTTTTACACGACCACGCTATAACCGATACGCACTGTACTCCATTTGCGTATGTCGCGTGTCGCATGTCGCAAAAGTTGAACTTTCTTCAACTTCTGCGACAGGTGCATTGCAACAGCTCGCGACAGGCAGTTTCTTGTCGCAACTGTCGCAAATCGCGTGTCGCGTCGCAGAAAGTTGTATTGTGAATCGGACGGTCCCGCAGCCCAGGTCCGAGGTCCGTTTCTACTGTTATCCCATGGTACGGTAATAGGGCTTGAAAGTGATGACGTCAAAACGGCCAGGGAGTACTAAGTTGACATCAGATTTCTATTTTGGATCCACTTCAGGCCGATTCACAATACAACTTTCTGCGACGCGACAAGCGACTTGCGACACATGCGACGAGCTGCGACAGCGACACACGGTTCACAATATTCTTCATGTTTGCGACATCCTCGAGGCCTCATGCACAAGTACATGTAGTACTATGCACGTGCACTGCACGTGCACCCAGGGTCGAAACTGTACTCCATATGTGTATGTCGCGTCGCATGTCGCAAAAGTTGAACTTTCTTCAACTTCTGCGACAGGTGCATTGCAACAGCTCGCGACAGGCAGTTTCTTGTCGCAAATCGCGTGTCGCGTCGCAGAAAGCTGTATTGTGAATCGGGCTTAAGGTGTGACTTTGCTATTGCCTCAGTATGTGGGTGCATAGCAACCCACTCATGTCGTATGCAGGGGGTGAATTTTACTTCACCACCAGTTGTAACCCTGCCCCCAGTAGCCAAGTCAGTCAGTTTCACTGGTTACATCACCTTGCTGTGAGTAAGACGGCTTGAAATGTGCTTGGATCCATACAAAAACTGGATCCAAGTGGATCCAATTTTTGAATTTTTGAAATTGTTGGTATGCTGTGACGTAGCACTTTCAAGCCCTATAGACCTGTTTCAGCCAATCAGGAGCCTTGCTGACCGGAAAATAAGTATAGGATATTGACCAAGACGAGGTCTATATGGGAAATATAGGCCGAGTAAAAGACCGAGGTCCGCCGACAGTGCCGTCCAGCTCACCAATCAGTATCGCGAGAAGCTTGTCGGTGAGTCTCCCAGCAGCGTGCAGAGTCGTATGGCAAAGCGCAATGAGGACCGCAAGCGGCTCGGCGTCCTTGCCTATCGCTACATGCAGCCTAAATACATGCCCAACAGTATTGTCATTTGAGCCTTGGAGTATCTTTGGACGAGTCCGCTCGTCAGTGCTCCTCTTTCTTGCATTATTTTGCCTTTTAACAATGATATTTCTACAATGTGATCAAAGCCAAGAGGAACAGTGTTTATAACTTAATATCAAAATCCCTACCAGCTCAACATGTTATCGCCTGAAGTCCATACTATTTTATCATTTCAGCAACCACTATTGTTGATGACTACTGCATTGACCAAGCAGTCTTGACCAAATCTCTGAAACAGACAAACGCTACTACATTCTAGATATTTGAAGCTGATGTCTATCACATATCGAAGCCAGTCTATTTTTCGAGTTCATGGACTATACTAAGCAATACTAATTGTATTACACGAGTGCATATTGCTGATTCTGAGCTCTTACGTATGCATGTACCGTAAAGTACCGTTGATCCGCCCCCTGTCGATTTTCTACCTGTGAAGCGACTTCGGCGTATACAACGAAAATACGATGTTGAACCGACGTAGAGAGAGAGAGTGTGTGTGTGAGAGAGAGAGAGAGAGAGAGAGAGAGAGAGAGAGAGAGAGAGAGAGAGAGAGAGAGAGAGAGGGAGAGAGAGAGAGAGAGAGGGAGAGTGTGTGTGTGTGTGAGAGAGAGAGAGAGAGTGTGTGTGTGTGTGTGAGAGAGAGGGAGAGGGACACACACACACAGACGCGCCAGCATGTACCCTCCGATGGAGAGGGACACACACACATGCACACGCGCCAACATGTACCCTCCCATCACGGAGAGACACTCCAAGCCATGATAGTAGTGGAAGGAATAAATAGAATTGCAGGACAAGAAATAAAATCGGAAATAAATAAAATGCACGTCCGATGAACTCTGACTTTGACAGTAATAATGTTACACACTGAGAAACCTTGTGTGGAAATGCAGAACTCAAAAAATGCCCATCCTAATACAGACAGAATCTGCTCAAGAATTTTTGAAAAGCCTAAACCTCCTAATAAGGTAGGTCCTGTGATGCGGGTAATCATTCGTCTATAGCCGAAGAGAAAAAAAATTGTAAATTTGTTTGAACTAAAAAAGAATGATGATATTGGTCGATGCGAGAATCTGTCGGGTAATAATTATGTGATTAATAATTTATGAAGTAATTGAACAAGATAGTTTCTAAACTGGTTCTGTTCGCCGTGCGAGCGCGTGTTTGAATAATCGCCATGACGGCGGGTACGATTTTGCATAAACAATTTTGAATACCACCTGAGGTGCAGGGTACGGGTTAGAGGGGAGGGGGGGGGGGGAGATAAAATGCGACCATACCGGGTCGTGCAATGACAACGCCAGTCATACTTGAAAAAATTAGGGGGGGGGGGGGGGAAAGAAGCATTCGACATAAATTATTTGTCTTCAAAAGCTTCAAAGCGTAAAATTCAAATGCAGGTAGATACGGAGATATTGTAATATGGTGGTCAGAGTCGCACGCAAAGGATCAACTTGTCGGTTCGAAATCGCGGAGCAGGTCGACACAATCTCCCCGCAGCAGATCCCGGTCGTGCACAACATGAATAAATAAAGCTGTTCCGTAAAGCTACTGGTTAATGCCCTGCGAGTGCAATACGTAACGGTGTGTGTGTGTGTGTGTGTGTGTGTGTGTGCGCGCGTGCGTATGTGTGTGCGTGCTGCAGGCGATATGCCACAGCACCAACACCGTTCCCGGTGCACGAGTGCATGTGATAGCTTTCTTGAAATGAGCAGCGCAGACAAAGCTGCCGTACACATCTCCACCATACCTAGCAGACCCACAACCATCATGACATCATGATGACATCATCGCTCTTACCTCAACACGTACTGAAGGGGGCTGCTCAAGTCGCATGGCAAGGTGGCATGTGACAGCACTGGCCGTACAGCGCACTGCAGATCGCTGGCTGCTGCCTAGACCTGCTTACTGGCGGGGCGCGACACGAGCAGCGGGATGAAGCCCATCACAAAGCCGACGTCGAGGCGCGGATTGGAGCGCATCACGTCGGAGCGCGTGGCCGCCATGATCACAATGTGTATGTACGTGCCCAGCCCGGCCAGCAGGTGCCACCACGCGTGGAACTCCAGCAGGACGGGGGCAAATGACCCGGGCCCGGTGGCCCGCAGGTCGCGCAGCGCGGCGCACAGGTGCACGTCCACCTTCCACACCGCCATGCCCAGCAGGTACACGGCCAGGCCGAACGCAAACATGCGCCAGTAGCGCGGGTACTCAACGAGCGTCTGCACCGTTTTCACCACCAGCACCACCACCATGACCACGTACACCACCTGGTGGAACACCGGGTGACCGATCAGGATGTAGAACGCGCACACCAGTGACGTCATCACCATCAGACCCGCCGCGAGCAGGTAGTTGGGCTTGGCCGTGTCGGATTTGATCTCGACGGCGCAGTAAATCAATGTGCTCGTCACGTACAGCATGCTCAGCTCGTCCACCAGCTGCATCGGGTACGTCAGCGTCATGTGGAACAGCCACGAGCCGAGGCCCACCACGAACAGGCCCAGGAACGACCAGAAGAACCTCTGCTCGCCGCCGCTGCGGTACACCCTGACGGCGCCATGCAGGCCGAACAGAATCATCAGCAGATTGGAGAGCGTGTTCCACCACTCGGCCACGTAGAAATTCCACACGTAGTTCGACTCGCACCAGTCCAGGGTGGCCGTGGCCGGCTCCCAAGCGCCTTGGAAATCATCTCCACTGGTCAGCTTCGGCACGAACATTTTCCAGGCGCACGACAATTTAGATTTTAGTACACAGGGGAGAGAATGTTTTCAGGCTGATCCACAAGAACATGCGGGTAGTACAGATCAGAGAACTAACTTCTGGCGATACAGTAATAAAACCAAGCAGAAGACAAAGAGACGGGCACACAAAGACACGACAACCGGCTCGCGAGCTGCGTTGCAACGTTGCAAGGCTGAATGATGGGGTCAAACAACAAAGTCGATTTGACCTGTTCGTTGAAGTGAATCAATCAAGGAATCAATCAATGAGCATGAGATGGAGTCGCAAAAAAGGTCACCTGAAGCATGCATGTCATGGCATATGCATGCGCGCGTTGCCTAGGCTAGGCTAGTATGGCGCGCCGCCTACGAAAAAGAGGGGACCGGGATCGGCTACAGTGTACCATGGTGTACAGGTGTAGGCTCGGCTTGACTCCAACACTCGTCACGTGAAAACTAGGGAGTCGTAAAATACCAGTATTTTTACGACTCCATGACACTGCATGCAGTCACCTGGTCACTCAGTGGTCTTCGTCACTCAAGCTAGCAGCATCAGGCCAGCTGGCATGCAGCCCATGCATGGCAAATCCTGCTCAAAATTAGGGCTGAAACGATTATAATAATATTATTATATACCGAATAATCGAGTACTCGTTTGATATTAATAAAAAAATAAACTCTACCGATTACGATTATTTTGCGTTTTTTAAATTTGTGTCCAGAAAGTACTGTAAACTGGTAAACCCTCCCTCAGTTCGTTTTCTTTGTATTTAACTCCTCATTGTTTTTTTACCAGGCGTGGGCCATCCCCTGACTTCATAGGTGCCAAACATTTTACGTTTTTCAACTTCAGTACTTCGTACATGCATTTTTGTATACATGAATCATTTTTCGTAAAAATGGCCGCTGTATATATTTCACGTGAAAGAAATAAATTTTCTCTTTGGTAAACCCTCGTTTTGTGAAGTTTGAATCAGTTTCCGCTGGGAGTATGCAGTTGCCAGGGGTATGGTTCATGTTCTGAGGTTAACTGCCATGTTTCGGAGCTACCCTTTCACTAGTGCAGATTTGTTGGTATTATGAAGGCATAGTTTGTGGAAACAGAGTAATGTTTGCACAGAATTATGACACTATTTGCTAACGATTATAATCGATTACTCGAAAAGAGTAATCGATACGTGAAAATCCACGATCGTTTCAGCCCTACTCAAAATACAGTGATATACAATCATGTACGAGTATATTGTACAATACAGTCATGTAAATAGCAAAACCAATAAACAAGCTTGTGTAAGTTATGGCAGACAGTTCCTCGGGTCCTCTTCTTTATCCGTCATGTAGGGACATGCATGAAAGGCATACCAGAAAGTATTCTAATTGTCCGGAAACAATACCAGAAAGTACTACAGTACC
>NC_088653.1:18720431-18727931 GCF_964019385.1 Sycon ciliatum
GACATGTGGATATGGAGATGGCAAGGGAAACACATAGTCAGGCATCAGCAATGTTTTATCGTCTTCTGACCCTTGTACAAAACACAGCACATGATTGCAGCCGACATGTTCATCGCGGTAACCAGAACCACTTCAAAGTGATCACGTCCCTCCCCCGCCCCACACACACGCACACACACCCAAGACACGCATGCACCCCCCCCCCCCCTCCCCTCCCCTCATCCACACACACACACACACACCACACACACACACACACACACACCACACACACACACACACACACACACACACACACACACACACACACACACACACACACACACAAGCACACACACACACACACACACACACACACACACACACACACAGTGCATGTGTCAAAGCAGCCATGTGCCTCTCAGCACCTCTCAACTTCTTTTGTCTCAGAATACACGTGAGAGTGGCGCTAAAAGAAGATATAGTCATGCGCAAGAAACCAAGAGGATCAAGCGAAGGACGGGAGGGGCAAAATAATCCAAGAGAACCCAGGGAAATGGGGGGGGGCAAAAGAATCCAAGAGAACCCAGAGAAATAGGGGGGGGGGCAAAAGAATCCAAGAGAACCCAGAGAAATAGGGGGGGGGGGCAAGAGAATCCAAGAGAACCCAGGGAAATAGGGGGGGGGGCAAAGAATCCAAGAGAACCCAGAGAAATAGGGGGGGGGGCAAAAGAATCCAAGAGAACCCAGAGAAATAGGGGGGGGGGGGCAAAAGAATCCAAGAGAACCCAGGGAAATAGGGGGGGGGGCAAAAGAATCCAAGAGAACCCAGAGAAATAGGGGGGGGGGGGCAAAAGAATCCAAGAGAACCCAGAGAAATAGGGGGGGGGGCAAAATAATCCAAGAGAACCCAGAGAATTAGGGGGGGGGGACAAAATAATCCAAGAGAATCCAGGGAAATAGGGGGGGGGGGGACAAAATAATCCAAGAGAACCCAGGGAAATAGGGGGGGGGGGGACAAAATAATCCAAGAGAACCCAGGGAAATAGGGGGGGGGGGGGGAAATAATCCAAGAGAACCCAGGGAAATAGGGGGGGGGGGGGGAGAAAATAATCCAAGAGAACCCAGGGAAATAGGGGGGAGGGGACAAAATAATCCAAGAGAACCCAGAGAACACACAGAATCGCGACAAAGCCGAGATTATTGGAAGCTACTTTGCTGAAAATGCAGTCTAGAGACTGACTTCAGTGATGTTGCTACCGCCTTTCCCGATGTCAAGCAGCGTTCACTACACAGAATAACAACAGTGCACTTTCGCCAATCTACTGTGAGGCGTGTGCTTAAAGCCATCAACCCGTCAAAAGCAACTGGCCCTGACTCTGTCCCCTCTCGGGTGCTTAAGATTTGTGCAGATTCTCTTGCACGCCCGCTCGTTCATCTGTTCTCTCTCTGCTTCCGACAAGGCCACCAGCCATCTGCCTGGAAGGTGGCAAACGTTGTCCCGGTCCACAAGAAGGGCTCAAGATCGTGTGTGAAGAATTACCGTCCAATATCCCTTCTCTCCATTATCTCCAAATGTATGGAAACCATAATCAACCGGAGCATCACAAACTTTCTCGACAGCAACTCTATTCTCTCTGCTCGCCAATTTGGCTTCCGCTCTGGACTTGGCGCAACCGACCTCCTCCTAGCTCTTCAACACGAATGGAGCCGAGTTGCCAACAGTGGAGGACTTGTGCGCGTCCTGGCAGTGGATATTGCAGGGGCGTTCGACAAAGTGTCGCACCCGGGTGTCCTGTATAAAGCTGAGCGGTATGGGCTCCAGGGACATCTTCTCGCCTGGCTCAGAAGCTACCTCACCAACCGCATGCTCCAGGCTGTAGTGAGCGGACAGTCCTCCTCTGCTTACCCCATCATGTCAGGCGTCCCCCAGGGTAGCATCTTGGGCCCGACTTTATTCCTTCTCTATACGAATGATGCTGAGGATCATCTACCTGCTGGGGCCCAGCTTGCTGCATATGCTGATGACACCACGTTGTACAAGTGCATATCGACCAATACTGCCGTACCCGAAGATGTTACCACACTCCAGCTTGCTGTAAATGCGCTGGCAGACTGGGGAATGGCCTGGCACATGAGGTTTGAACCTACAAAGTCTCAGTCTCTCCTGATTTCTCACCATCGCAACACAGTCGTCGTCCCACCGATTGTATTCCAGGGCACAGTTGTTCCGGAAGTCGACCAGCTGAAGCTGCTGGGTGTGCTGTTTGACCAACACCTGTCCTTCACAGCTCATATCAGGCAATTGGCTATTCGAGGCTCGCAGCGTCTCGGCTTCCTCCGGAAAGCCTCGCGAGTGCTGGACTCCAGGTGCCGTGGAGTGATCTACAAGGGCTTTGTCCGCCCTGTTTTGGAGTACGGCATGCTCGTGTGGATGAGTGCTGCACCCACCACTCTGGCTCGCCTCACTGCCATCCAACGCCGTGGCCTTCACCTAATCGGTGACGGAGCCTACCTCCCTAGCTTGGACATCCGCAGAATGGTCGGAGCACTCTGCTTTCTGTACAAGCTCCACTTTTCAACTGGCCCAGACATGCTTCTCACCCTTCTTCCACCCCGAGCGACCAACACATCACGCCATAGCCGACGCACACAAAAGCATCCCTCACACCAGTTTCAGCTCACTTCCACTCTTCCGCCCAGAGCACGGAATGATGTCCTTCGGTTCTTCCCTGACGCTGTTGTGGAGGTCTGGAACCAGCTCCCGCAGTGCGTTCTGCTGAACCAGCCAACAAGGAAAGGACTGCAGACGTTCAAAGAAAAGGTCAACGCCCACCTGCGCCTTACCCGCTGGGAGTGGGCAACGGACAGGCTATGAATCAAAGAAAATAGACGAAAAAAGCTCTAACTCTGTTCCCTCCTCCATTCACTTCGTTGACTCTCTGATAACTTTTTATTGTGCATACTTTTCCCCGTAATCCCCAGTTATCTACCCCCCCCCCCCTGCGTATTTTCTGTAATCTTTTGTTTTTGTGGAGCGCTTGGGTTGCAATGAAGCCGAGACCCTATGGTCGGTCAAGCTGCCCCTGCCTCTCCCCCACTCCTGCCATTCCATATGTCTCATCGCTGCCTTGCTTCTTTGTGCCATCAAATGGTGTGTGGTTTTTTGTAAAGAAAAAAAATAGGGGGGGGGGGGACAAAATAATCCAAGAGAACCCAGGGAAATAGGGGGGGGGGGGGGACAAAATAATCCAAGGCAACCCAGGACAGAGAGGGTGGTGGTAACGAATGCAAGGGAACCAAGGGCAAGGGGAGGGGGGGGGGGGAGATAAATCAAGAGTTCTCTGTCCACCCTGCACTCCACTTGTTGCGCACACATGCGCACACATCCGCACACACTCACTCATACGCGTACATCACTACCAGGAGTATATAACCCCTCAGGAGTGTGCAACTCTGCATGTCGGGTCTCCGACGGCAAAAAAAGCTTGTCCCAGGTACGTTTTGTACTACGTACAAACGAAGGATAGAGTGTGCGCACCACGCAGTCCGAATATCTGCTATGATCATGGGCTTTGCATACGCGCAGTGAGTTTCCGTCAGAGAGTGCTTTTTTTATTACTCCGCTGCTCACTAAAAACGGGATGGAAACGTACAACTGGGACACTACACCACGTGATGTGAGTTTTCGCCGTCGGCGAACCCCATAGAAAGGGTGTCAGGAGTTGCACACTCTCGGGGGCTTATGTACTCTGGCCGCTACTGAACACGTCAACATTGCCAGTGCGGGCCACCACAGCACAAAAGAGGTGTGTGTGTGTGGGGGGGGGGGGGGGGGGGGCAGGGGGAGGCAAGAGAACCCAAGTGGACCCAGAGCAAACTGAACAAAACCTCACAGGTGCACGTGTCGCCGTAAAAGTGTCTTTCACACTCGCAACTGTATCCGCTGGCGGTATTGACACATTTCCCATTCTTAGTGCACATATGGGTACCATCACTACACTCGTCAACATCTGTACAACAATAAGAACACACAACACACAACACACAACGACAACGACAACAACGACAACAACGACAACAACGACAACAACGACAACAACAACAACAACGACAACAACGACAACAACAACGACAACAACGACAACGACAACGACAACAACAACAACAACAACAACAACAACAACAACAACAACAACAACAACAACGTGAGAATAAAGATTTGAAACAACAGCAACAGCAACACAGCCCCACCCACAGCATCTCACCTTCTCATAAACTGATCTCTTATTGGCGATGGTGCCATCGTGAGAATAAAGAATTCAACATCAATAATTGCAGGTAGGAAGTGATGTCCAGAAAAGACAGAAAAGTGCTCTGCAAACCTCACCAGAGCAGACTGGGTTACCGACTGTTCCAGAACAGCTTCCAGCACCGCCAGGGCATACCAAGCGAGAGCTGACCGAGGTGCACGGGGCATTACAAGATCCTATCTTATCTGGATACACACACACACACAATAAACACACACACACACACAAACACACACACACACATACACACACACGCACACATATGTACACACATGTGTTCATGCATGCATGCATGTGCATGCACACACACGCTCGCGCGCACACACACACACGCTCGCGCGCACACACACACACACGCTCGCGCGCACACACAAACACACAAAAACACCCACACATTGCTTAGAAAGTTAGAAAGCATGCACATGTGAGTAGAAATGGGGAGAACGATTATTGCCAGTAATGGAGCAAAAGACAGTTGCACTACCATTTTCCAGCCTGTGGCTGTTGCATGACCATCAATTCATCCCCAACAAAGCTCTTTCAACTATTTTTTTGTGGAAATTTCTTGAAATGTGTCCGGTGGAAGACACATCCCAGCTTAGATTTTCTTGAGAGAAAGAGAGAGAGAGAGAGAGAGAGAGAGAGAGAGAGAGAGAGAGAGAGAGAGAGATAGAGAGAGATAGAGAGAGATAGAGAGATAAGTAAGTTGAGAGAGAGAGAGAGAGAGAGAGAGAGAGAGAGAGAGAGAGAGAGAGATAGAGAGAGAGAGAGATAGATAGATAGAGAGAGACACACACACACAGAAAGAAAGAAAGAGAGAGAGAGAGAGACATCAGGACAGGAAAAGCGCCTCAACAGCCCGTACTTTGTTTAATGAAATCATTCAGGCCCTTCCCAACGGATATTTTTTCATTCTTGATCAGGGATGCGATGGAGCAGAGGCGGTTATTCCTGTTGAGATCATTGGATTGAAGCAATCTGCCAAGAGCCACACCAACACACAACACAAAATACAGACAACTCAAAACTCATCACAATATGAACTGTAGAAATCATCGACAGCAGCCCTGGCAAGTGCCATTGTGCATACATGTACATCAGCAACAACTGCTTCGGTCACCCGGTGACTAATTATGATCCCCCAGTGACCAATCATGATCCCCCAGTGACCAATCATGATCCTTAAATGATGATCGTCATATCACCGTCCTGTGAATGCATTGCGAGAGTTGGCAATCTCGGAGGGCCGGCTGTGAGGTTTTGGAGATGATGGTGGGCAGGACAGTGCCCTTGTATTTTCCTGGTTTTTTCTTCTTTCTTTTTTTTCTCGTTTTTTGCGTTTCTTTTCACACATACAATTGTTTTCATTTTTTGGTGTTGTGTTCTAATCATTCGCCATGCCACTGTCAATTGTATTCTGTTTGCCCGTAAAAGAGGACTTATCACCTAAAAGATGATTAATCATGATCCTCCAGTGACTAATCATGATCCTCAAAAGACTAATCATGATCCCTGAAATGACTTATCATGATCCTCCAATGACTAATCATGATCATCCAATGACTAATCATGAACTTCCAATGACTAATCATGGTCCTCCGATGACTAATCATGATCCCGATAATTAATCAAACTTTCAGTGTCATTCCCTTGTCAGATTCTATCTACTTCTCCAATGCGGATTGTTCAAAAGGAAACAAAGACGAAAAAAGACGATAATTTCACTGAACACTCCAGATTTGTGTATCCAGAATACCTAGAAGAAAACTCACGCCGTCTCGAGCTCAGGAAGGTTGTCGAATGTTCCAGGTAGAATGGTTGCCAATGCGTTCTGCTCCAGGTCACTGTAGATACATACACATATACATGTATTTGCACATACACATGCACATGCACATACACATACACACACATGCACATGCACATACACACACACATGCACATGCACATACACACACACATGCACATACACATAGCAGTTACACATACACATATAGCGTAAAGTACCGCCACAGCGCCCCGGCTCGCGAGAGCGCCCCACCTTGAATTTACAGCCAGAGAAAGGAAAATCGTATGGCAGAGTGCAACGAAGTGTGTACAATGTGACAATCTTAGTGTACTAAGGTCACACTTGGCAGGTTTTTGTGTGGAGCTTGTGTCCGCTTGAAGGTGCGGATTGACTGCAAAACGTGCAATATGTGTACAAGGTTCAGGTCGTATGACCTACAGACAGCAGACCACCTCCACAATACGACCACGAAAGGATGAGATGGTGGGGCGCTCTGGCGGTACTTTACGGTACATGTATTTGCACATACACATACACATACACATACACATACACATAGCAGTTACACATACACATACACATACACACATGCACTTGCACATACACATACACTTACACATGAACTCAAGCCTAATTCACATTTGACAGAACGCTGACGGTACGGGACGTAAGAGCCTGTCGGGAAGGCTGGGTGAGCTGTAAAATCGTGTACGATTTGTATGACACGACATGCTGCAGTCGTTGCATCGTTCAACAGCGAACGGCGACAGTCATAAGGCACGGTCCGTGACAGAGTGACTTTCGGACCAAATTTCTTGTTTTTGCGACTTCTTTTCAATTATCTCTCCTTGAATGAAGCGGAATCAAGTTCACAATACCAGTTTTTTATGAACACCAAAAAAAGTAGCTTTGAAAGGTGTGCCATTCAAATAATAGCTCCAGGAAATGATAAAACAGTTCGTCTGTCACGCTCCTGAACTATCCCTAAACACTATAAGTGACATCAGACCTTATCTTGCTAAACTTCAACTCAAATCGTGTTAGCCATTCTGCTAGTTATCATGGGAAGCGCAGTGTTCGAAATGCTAAAAATTTCCAAGTACGAATCGGGAGCAGTCGGCGCACGACACCGTCTCCTGTTCACACTCAAAATGCAGCTGTTTTGTACGCTTGCGTCCCCGTCTACGCCCGTCTACGGTATGAAAAGTTGGATCGATCCAACTCTTCCCGTCGCTTCCCGATCCGTACGGCAGTACGGTTGCGTTCCCCTTCCGGGCGTTCACATTGGACGCAGTCAGACTGTCCCGTCGCTTCCCGTCGATCCTTACGTCATGTCCCGTCGCGCCCCGTCGAATGTGAACTAGGCTATACACAATCATGCAGATACACGTGTAAATACACATGTGCATACAAATGCAT
>NC_088653.1:18730431-18747931 GCF_964019385.1 Sycon ciliatum
CCGGCACTCCACCAGGAAAGACGACTGGCGACGCCGCTGATACGAGGCCCGGCACCCGCGGAAACAGGTGACGGCCCACCGAAGTAAGCAAAATGAGATGCGTACCCGCAACCGGTTGATGAGGATGGAGTACGGGATATCGGTGTGACGCCTGGACAGGTATGTCGCCAACTACTACTACTACTACTACTACTACTACGAGTCGTAAATCGACTGTGCTTGTGTGTGCAAGAGTACGTATACATGTGAACATGTTCTCTGTTTTACTTTATCACTGTGTATATTCCTGGAGAAAAGTTGAGAATATAAAGCCGTGCACCAAATACTGGGGTCGACACGGAAAAACCCTGCGTTTTGACGTATGATACATGCATGTAATTGGGTAGGGCCGGGTCAAAGGGCAGGATTTCTTAATCCAGCACCCTCGTTAATCCAGCAGAAAATGCCGTAACAAAAGGTGCCGGATTAGAGAGGGACGACTGTACTGTCCTATTGAGCGTTGAGAATGAGACAGAATCGTTCCTTTTGGTACACGTAAACCAGTCAATTTGGGGAAATCATTATATATGCGCCTCGTTAGAATAATGGCGTTTACAGTATAAGTGAGAGTGCGCTTATATCCGAATACAGGCATATGCGTCTATATGTGCGTTACTACGGTACAAATCCGACGGATCTGGATGTCAGATTCGACCAATGGATCACCGCGACTCCAGTGCATCCTAGGGGTCTGGATCCGTCCAAATGACCACAGCCTGAGTCTCATGCGAACCATGGAATTTTTCCGAGGCTGATTTTGCTTGATTGGAAAGCCGATCTCCTTGACTAGAGCGGTGGTCGAAAGGGTACTGCCAGGTTGATGCAGTTCCCATATTTGGAGGTGTCAGGGCAAAGCCAGATAGACCCGTTGTGTCTTTTAAGACACAACAGATGTGGCTTTGTTAAAAGATCTTACCATCGGCATAGCATTAGTGATGGTACAACACACAACACCAGATCTAGATGTACTCACATGTACTGAATGCTGCTTAAGCCGGCAAAGGTCGCTGCGTCGAGGCTTGAAATCAAATTATGTTTGAGTTCCCTGGACATAGAAGCAAGTACTCCAATAGTAAGAGAATGTCTCAGGAGAGAGAGAGAGAGAGAGAGAGAGAGAGAGAGAGGGGGGGGGGGGGAATGGGGCAGGGAGAAAGAGACAGGGAGATGGAGAGAGTAGGGACAGAAGCAGGCAGATCACAGCTATGCCAGTCACTGTCTTATCTTGCACATGCATGTGTACCACTAGTGCCTACATACGTAACGTTGTGATGTTGACCTTCCCCGCTGTTCATGCTGAAACTGCAAGATACTGCATGGGTGCAGTAGAGAAAGAGCGAGTTGTAGATATGCATGCATACACTGCTACCCCATCCGGCGTCGAGGGCGGTGTGCTTGCGTGTTGTGTCGGTCTAGTCCAAGCGCATCGTTCCTGGAGTCGGATTGCACTTTCCGTCACTGTACTTACATATGGGTGAGGTGACTAAGGCCTTGGAAGGCATAAGGTTTGATTTCCTTGATTCTGTTGGAATTCAGAGTCCTGCAAACCAAAGCAAGAACAAAAATAGTGGGATTGAGGCAAAGGAAATTCCAGAATCTCGCCTAGATTACCTTCTTACAAAATCCTGCCCGCACCGTTCTTAAAAATTGGTGAAATTCTAGCCTGGCCGTTCTTCAGCGCTACCTGACAGTACTATACCTCGGTTATCCGGGCGGTCCGGGATCGGGCACTGCTCGATACTTTGAAATGTCCGTAACTCCAAATTATATACATCTTGATGGGGAAAGGCCATAGATATGGCATTATGGCGTCACTATTTCCACAAAAAAGTTACAAAAGAGTAGTAGTATTACCACTGAAAGAGTAGTAGTATTACCACTGAAAGAGTAGTAGTATTACCACTGAAAGAGTAGTAGTATTACCACTGAAAGAGTAGTAGTATTACCACTGAAAGCGTAGTAGTATTACCACTGAAAGAGTAGTATTACCACTGAAAGAGTAGTAGTATTACCACTGAAACTTGTCCAAAGGGTGCCGGATAGACCAAAGTGCCTGTAGCTTCCATGTCCGGCTAACCGAGATATGAGCGTAAGATTGCAATCTGTTGCCAGCGGGTATGTGTGCCCCGGGCTGAAACAACCGGATACAATGTAGCATAGAAAGGCTGGAGTAGAGGTTCATACAACCAAGGTACATGTTGTTGGTTTGACAGCATGAAACAAGGTGGAGGACACCGTGTTCGGAAACAGTGACCTTTCTACAACCATCCACGGTTGGTAGAGCCCCAGTCTGTTGAGACCATCTGAACCCCGGTTCTGACCCAACACGGTGTCCTCAACCTTGTTACATGCTGTTAACCAACACCATGTTTGAACAAAAACCAGGTTTATCTAAAACCAAGGTACATTCACTGCAACTGGGTACAGCTGTATAGGGTACAGCTGTATAGGGTACAGCTGTATAGGGCAATGATCGGCCATCGGCCCTCGGGCCGTACCACCTTTCAGGAGCTGGCTCCGGGCCTGACGTACTAAGCGAGTTCCGCTGTATCTTGTTTGCCTCAGTTTGGGTATGTTCAGCCCTAGTTTGTACAGCCTTTAACGGTGGATGACCCGCACCAAAGCAATAGCCATAATTCTGCCTTTAGACCCTGTGTGTGGGGGGGGGGGGGGGGGGAGGGCAAAAAACGCACCAAATATTGAGGCGAGTTGGCAGCCCTGAACGTAGTCCACTTACACAGCTTTGAGGTTTATCGCGTAACTGAAAAGCCTATTTTCAAGTGTAGCGATTCTGTTGGATGTAATCGTTCTGTTTGAAGAGCACCGCAGTACACACACACACAAGCGCATACACACGCACACATGCACACACATACATACACCAACATCCGCAACCAACACAATAACACCACCAATGACAACAGCAATGGCAATGACAACAGCAATGGCAATGACAACAGCAATAACAACAATGTCCACAGTAATGGAAATAGCAACGGCATCAGCGGCAACAACAGAAACAGCAGCAGTGGCAGCAACAACAGTGGCAACAACAGCAACAACAGTGAGCAGCAGCAGCAAAAACAGCCGTAGCAACAACAGCAGTGGCAGCAACAGCCGCAGCAGCAACAACAGCAGTGGCAACAGCAACAGCAGCAATAACAACAGCAGTGGCAACAACCGCAGCAACAGCAGCAGCCGCAGCAACAGCAGCAGCCGCAGCAACAGCAGCAGCCGCAGCAACAGCAGCAGCCGCAGCAACAGGAGCAGCAACAACAGCAGCAGCAGCAACAGCAGCAACAACAACAGCAGCAACAACAACAGCAGCAGCAACAACAGATGCAGCAACAGCAGCAGCAGCAACAACAGTGGCAACAACAGCAGCAGCAGCAACAACAGCAGTGGCAACAACCGCAGCAGCACCAGCAGCAGCAGCAGCAGCAGCAGCAGCAGCAGCAACAACAGCAGCAGCAACAACAGCAACAGCAGCAGCAGCAACAACAGCAACAACAACAGCAGCAGCAACAACAACAGCAGCAGTAACACCAATGACAACAGGAATATCTACGACTTGAAAAGAGTGGTCTCATAACTTATTCATTAGAGACAGGTGCTGAATGAAGGCCTGAAAAGTGAAAAGTACTCAAATCTTCAGGTTCAAGGTAACTAGGACTAGTAAAAAGCAATGTTTCCGATACTAGTACATGCCCCAAAGCTCGAATAACTCGCCACCATTCATTTCCTCACCCCCAATACACCTGGTTCCACTACACTTGAAACTACAGCCCCAGAAGTTTCAAAGCTACCGTCTAACCTCGACCCGTGAAAGAGCCCAGGTTGTGATGGCATATCAACCCGCATACTGAAAGAGGCAGCCAGTTCACTTGCGCCATCCATAGCAACATCTCCTTCGAACGTTGCACCATCTCGCAAGAGTGGAGGCACGCAACAGTCAGTTAGCCCCATGCACAAGAAGGGCACCGGGTGGGGCACCAAGGACTGTTTGCAAAATTGGCCCACCTCAGACCCGATGGCAAATGCATTCAGTGAGTGCATTCGATGATGCCCGCGAATCGATTCAGGAATCGATTCATGAATCGATTCGGGCTATTCACATCACCCCATGTGAATAGGGTGAATGGATTCTGAATCGATTCCAGGGCTCATGACGTGAAAATCGAACGACTTGAATGCATGCGAATGGATTCATGAATCAATTCAAGTGCATAATCGAATGCAGCCAGTGGCTTGCCTCCCTGATCTCACCAGCACTGGCTATCGTGAGAATAAAGATTCGAAGCAGCAGCAGCAGCAACTGGAGCATACCATACATGAAATGATCACAGGTGCATTATACATGAGCGCTGCATATGGCTAGCGTCCAAAACGAGTCTTACAGTTTTTCCAGTTTACTCAATCCGGAGAAGTGATATGTGGAAAGAGTTCTTAGACCAGCGCCCTCCAGAGACCTGTAGTAAACAAAGGAGAAGGAGAGAGAGAGCATAATGCTCATTTCAGTGACATTCCGTCTCGTGAGAGAAATCTGTGATCTGACAGTTTGAGACCTGCAGTGTACGTGCAACGAGTAGGGAACTGTTAAGTAACCATGGCGAGTGTGAGTGACGGCGAAGGGAGAACATGTCAGAGAGGAATGAACTCATGCACAACATGAAGGGTATGAAAATTCGTGTTGCGTGATGAAATGAGATGAGATACATAGATCAATTCTTTCTTCTTTCTTGGATCTTCTAATTAGAACACAAGTGCTCGTTCTTCTTGTATTGCTTTCACACCTGTTAAGCTTTGTCTCCACTTGGTGTCCCATGTTTTTTGGAGTTTGGGCAGGTCTTCAAATCCTTAGTGTCATTGATACCAGGCATGCTGTGTGTGACATGTGCGCAATGTATACTTATTTATGGCACATACACATTTCAGATGGGCACCGAAATTTCCATGATGGAAGGGCATGAAAAAAGAATATTCCAAAAATTATGCCTAAGCAACCTTTTTGCTTGGCTCTGCTCATATTTAATTTATTTATATACCGTATTATCTCTAATATAAGCACAGTCTCCAATAATAGCACGTCTCCAATAATAGAACACCTTGGGGCGGCATTCAAAAAATAAAGTGCTCAGTCTCCATTATAACTTAAGCACACGGTGTAAATTCATTATCTGTACCGGCGAAAAAACCCTGAAATGTGTGTGTCTGACATGAATTTGGCATGGCAACAAGCCTCTGAAATGAGGTTGAAATAATAATGGAACAGTCTCCAATAAAGGAACGTCTCCAATAATAGCACGGGGTGGAGGTACATTGAAAAATAAAGGACCGTGCTTAGGGGCCGTCCAAGGTTACCAATAATATTTTCAAAAAGAAATGTTTTCGTTTGGCGGTGCGTGGGTTTGATGGAGTTTCGTTTTGAAAATAATTATTGAATGTAGATGGAGAATGTCCAGTTACTTCTGGGTGTCGAAAATTGACATCAATATTTTATTGGAGTTCGTTTTACCTGCAGAAAAGATGGGTGGGTGGGTGGGGGCTGAAAAATACTAAAACTTTTCGTTTTGCAAAGACAATCGGTAACCCCGGACGGCCCCTTATATTAGAGATAATACGGCAGATAGTTATTTAGGGGCCGTCCGTAAATATCGATGTTTTTTCAAGACGATATTTGTTCATTTCTCCCCCTCTTTCCCCTTCCTCCCCCCTCAAAACGAACATACACATGTTTATGCAGAGGATCGATATTTTTTAAAGAAGTGCAATGTCCTCATGAAACGTGACCATGTACCAGCTGCAACTCTAAATTCACCATAAACCTAGGTTTACGTTACCACGGTCGCACAGCCTTGCCCTGGCTATGTAGTGTATTCACGAGGTTGACTTTCACTTTGTGTAGGTCATAATCTACATGTTCATGTTTGCACAGTGCCCGTCCATAGATAAACTTCGATATTTTTTTCACAAAGACGAGACGAACACGGCCCAAGCCCCCTCCCCCCCCCCCCCCCCAACGAACTAAAATATTTCGTTTGGGGGTGGGTGGGATTGATGGAGTTTCGTTTTGAAAATAATTATTGAATGCAGATGGAGAATACCCAGTTACTTTTGGGTGTCTATTGGAATTTTCTTTACCTGCAGAAAAGGCGGGTGGGTGGGTGGGGGCTGAAAAATACTAAAAAATTTTAATCCTTTCACTACTCATTATTTTCGAGTCAATTCACAGTCGACAAAAATACGACTTTTGTTATATCTCTGCTCTCCTTTGGCCATTTCTCACAAACAACCACTCTCTGGATAGCTAATGATGGCAGCTACGCACTCGTAGAAACTACAACACCGAGCGTCATTTGTGTGTGCCGCGTCGTGATGAAGAAGACGTTTTCAAACTCAAACAAATATGCGCAGCGCGATCTGTCACGAGTGGCTCACTGATTTGTAAAATCGTGCGTCTTAGAAACCAGGCGAAGTTCTTGTCAAAATACCTAAAACCCGAAGGATTTCCAGCCCCAAAACGCATAGGTGAGCGAGAAGATATCAGAGTTATTCTCAGCGTGACGGTGACTCGAAATGTTTGAGTGCTCATTTTTGATCGTGCACTAGCTTCGAGCTTCGTCGTGTGCCAATTATGCACCAAGGAGTGAAAGCGATAGTTGTAGTCGATAGTCAAGGTCTTTGTGAAGACGTAGAGCCCTCACTTGTAATAATCCGACAATATTTGCGCGTGTGACGAAATATTGAGTGATCGCCTATTGCATCGATCCACGTGGATCTATATTTGAAATTGGTAGTGAGAGGGTTAACCCTTTAAGAGCCACAGGAAAATTTCAAAATTCTGCATTGTTTCGTGTTCCCGGAATCATAGCTTCAGTTCTACTCACTCAATCCTAACAATCTAGGGCTTCCTGGAAAGGTCTCCGCGAGAGGAAGAGAATGAGGTCGATCATGATAGCCAGCACACCATCTATCCAGCGCTAGATCGCAGCGACAGTACGAAAAATGCCCCAAATGCGCCCAATTGCGTCCCGCTCCAGATATTTCATTTTACTCGATCGTGGAGTTCCAATTTTTTCGCTGTGTACTCTTGACAATATCAACAGTTAAACCCGTGCAGATTCGAGTAAACCAGCGTGACGAAAAGTCTCAAAGTTCTCAATACTAAAGTCGCACTGCGCGCTTTTGAAATTGCCGCGATCGCGGCTCAACTTACGAGTGATTTATCTCAGGAACCGTTGCTCGCAGCGCTTCACGGATTGTTTCTCCCGACAGGCGAGAGTTTGCTCTTCGCCCTGGATATTTCGATCACTGGATTTGAGCGAGATTGGACTGAGTTACGATCTTTTGAAGTTTTGCATTTGAATGCGTCGTTTACGACGCATTCAAGTATGGGGCGGCTCTTAAAGGGTTAAAAACAATCGGTAACCCGGACGGCCCCTTAGGAACAAAAACTAGTCATTTGGGGGGGGGGGGGGGGGGGGTGAGCGCCTGTTTGTTTCTCGAAAAATATCAATGTACAGTTTGTACGTGCGAGCACGTAAAAAAAAAGAAAAAAATATCAATACCATGTACCATCTGTATTTGTTTGTTTCTCAAGGAGGGAGGGGGGGGGGGTGTTGAAGAGAAATGACTAGTTCTCATTTCTAAATAAATATTGGTATTTACGGATGGCCCCTGAGGCCATACATGTGCTTTCTTTTTTGCCGTTTGTTTAAAACATGCTGGGTATGTACAACATGACAAGTTGTACATAAGTTGTACATAAGTTGTACAACCAAGTTGTTGGTTGGCCGTCCGCAGCAGACACTGCCGTCCTCATCAACCCATGGCCAGTTACTGCCCTGATGAAGCTGACGTCGATCTCCTTGCTTCACTAGATCACTCGCAATCACAGGTCTCTGCTACATCAATGACCGAGACAAGACCTCAGCTTTCCCAATCGCCAAGTCAACGGGGTGCACAACAGTCGACATTGACAAGTTCATCCGCTACCGGTACCCAACAGCCTCAGCCACAGCAACATTCAACCGCACAGCCCGAGTCCCAGTCAAGATATACTGGTTCAGCTACTGGACTAGTCCAGCAGCGTCAATCAAGACAACACCCAACCCCACAGTCAGCACCGTCGTCTGCATCTGCGGACTCCATCCCTATGGAGCAACATCCTACCCTGAGCAATGCAGTGGAGAGTCTCCGGACAGGTGGCATTGATAATCTGAAGAACACACTGGGCATTGTGTACGATGAATGCGTCCACTGGAAGGCAAATGTTTTTATGGTACCATTTGGATCGGCCGGAGCAGCATTCGTTGGTGAGCTAGCAAGGCTCGTAGCTGGCTTTGCCACTGGCTCCTCACTAAGGGCCGTGTCCTGGACTGCTGTCGTGGTGGCCAGTCAGCTGCTTCTCCAGCGGCCACATCCCGAGAGCCGTTCAGCAGAAAACGCCACCCATCTAAAAGGACGACTGGGAATGTGGTTAGCTGGTGACTTCGATGACCTTCTAGATGAAGGTAGATGCATCCAGGCACATCTCAGACCACAAAGCAGTAAAGGACGCAACGCTACGGGCTTGGATGACACCATGTTTAGCCGACTGGTTTTCTCCGGGCGCATTCAAGCGGCCTCCCGTATGGTGCAGTCAGGCGGAGTGGGTCGGGTCCTGAGGATGGAGGACTGCGTGTCGGAGGACAAGACAGTCCGAGACGTACTTCTGGAGAAGCACCCTGTTCCCCAATTGGCTGCGAAGGAAATTCTGCAGCCTGATGGGGCAGTTCCAGCGAATCCGATTTTCTTTGATCGAATAACGTCACAACTAATAAAAACCACCAGCAGATCAATGAGCGGCTCTGCTGGTCCCTCCGGTATAGACGCTGAGGGGTGGATCCGCATGCTGACATGTTATGGGTCGGCGTCTAACAATTCGTCCTCCGCGCTTGCTGCCTCCGCGCGTTTGCCTTTGCACTGAGAATATAGACCCTTCGTGCACTGAGGCTCTTACCGCGGCTCGCCTAATCCCTTTGGACAAATCCCCAGGGGTGAGACCTATAGCCGTTGGGTTCAGGTGCATTATGTGTCGCGCGATCATGAAAATTATCGAAAGCGACGTTAGGGACACCACTGCACCACGACAGCTGTGCATTGGCGTGCCCTCTGCTTGCGAGGCCTCGGTGCATGCCATGGATAGTCTGTTCAATCTTGACAGCACTGACGCCATAATTATTGCTTGTTGATGCATCCAATGCATTTAACTCATTAAACAGAGAGGCAGCACTGCATAACGTCCCCATTCTTTGCCCTGCTCTAGGCCAAGCCTTTAAAAACACGTACAAAAGTCCCTCCCGCCTGTTTGTGACAGGTGGCGGCGAGATTCTTTCACGCGAGGGAACATGCCAAGGGGACCCTTTAGCAATGGCGATCTATGCGGTAGCGATCATGCCTCTCATTAATTCTCTATCCACTCAATGTCCCAACACAGCACAGATCTGGTATGCGGACGATGATTCGGCTGCTGGTACTGTGAGCAATGTATTCGACTATTGGTCCACACTTAGTGAAATCGGCCCAGAATATGGATACTACCCCAATGCATCAAAGACCGTCCTTCTTGTAAAGGAGGCACGTGCGGATGAGGCCCGCCGTATCTTTTCTGGCACGGGAATCAGCATCATGACAGAGGGCTGCAGATACCTTGGCGGCGCGCTGGGATCGGATGAATTCCGCGAATCATTCATCCGGGAGAGGGTTGACAAGTGGGCTGCAGAGGTCGATCGCCTTGCGGAGCTTGCTGTCACCCAGCCCCATGCGGCATACACTGTACTCGTGCGCAGCATAATTTCTCGTTGGCGATACTGTCTAAGGGCGGCTACACAGTTTGCGAAGCTGGATCAGGCCATTCGGGAAAAATTGTTGCCCGCAGTCTCCGACATGATTTTGCAAGATGATGACCCGCTGCGATGTTTAATTTCACTGCCTTGTCGAATGGGTGGGTTAGGTATCCCCAAGATCTCAGATTCTTGCGGGGTCGCGCACATAGAGTGCGAGCACACGGTGCGTCCCATCGTCGAATTGTGTGTGCCTCAATTACAGGAACAGCCTGCAGCATCATCTAGGTCTCAAAGCCTAGATGGGTCTCAAAGCCTTCATGTTGCATCGCCTCCTGCCGAATCGTCGGCGGCTTCTCCCAACACGCAATCATACGGTGTTGGAGAGGATGCAGGTGAGGAGGATGGTGATGATTGGCCGCCGCCACGACCTCCTGTGACAGCGCCATCTCACGGAGCTCGCAGCCTCATCAGCAATGCAGTCACGGAGTGTCGCAGGCGCCTGCAGAATACCCGCAAGAACAGAGTTCGTCAAGAACAACAGGCTCTCAACAACATCAAGGACAGTTTGTCTGAAAGCCAACGGTTTCTGGTAAACATTTGCAGTGGTGCCAGCAAAGGAGTCTCATCCTGGCTCACGTCATCGCCAGGAGTTGCCAATGGTACGGTATTGAATCGCTCGGATTTCAGAGACGCTATCGCCATTCGTTACGGCTTGCAGCTGGATGGCCTTTTCCCCAAATTGTGTGTGCGGCGAGGCAATGACGGTGGACCATGCGATGACCTGCCCTTGCGGAGGGTATCCATCCGCCAGACACAATGAGGTCCGGGATCTCCTAGCAGATGTAATGTGTGGAGTTGTTCAAGATGTGGAGGTCGAGCCGAAGCTCCTTCCATATCAGGAGGAGCAGCTCCAGGGCGTGACGGCGAATCGCTCCGTTGAGGCTCGTGTTGATATACGGGCTCGTGGTTTTTGGACGCGGCAGCAGGAGGCCTTCTTCGACATCCGGGTGACGCACCCTAGGGCCAGCCTGCTGTCGTGTTCCAAAGTCACGAGTCAATTGGAGCGTAACGAAGGAGAGCGAGAGGATCAATACAGTTGATAGAGGGAGTTTCACTCCGCTGGTGTTCGCGACAAATGGCATGGCTGGGAAGGAATGCACCATATTTTTGAAATATCTGGTTAGCCTGATTCTCGAGAAGAATATCGATCTTTCGTACTCTGTTGTGATGAGTCATTTGCGCTGCCGCTTATCGTTTTGTCTCCTTCGTTGGTGTATCACTTGTTTGCGTGGCTGCAGAGCATCCTATCGTACTAAGCGCTCTGCAAATTTTGTTCATGAATGTCGTGTACTGTCGCGTGTTTAAATGTCTTGCTCAGTTTGCAAAAGATCTCCAGATATGTTTTTTTAGTTTTAGTTTTTTAGTTTTGTTTTGTTTTTCTATTACGAATGCCCTCTTCATTGTAATCCCTGTTTCGTGCCTTGGAGTTACAATTATGTTCTTTTCTTGTTTTCTCGCTAGCTTCTCTGATTATTGATTTTGAATTGCCTTCATCATTGTTTTGCTTTGAATCTCTTTTTCGTTTTTGTTCCTTTTCCATATTTATAACTTTTTCAAATAAAGATTTTGAGTAGTAGTAGTAGTAGTAGCAGCAGCAGCAGCAGCAGCAGCAGCAGCAGCAGCAGCAGCAGTAGTAGTAGTAGTACAGGTAGATTCCCTTTAATTCGAGTACGGTATAATTCGAACATTCCGTGTAATTCAAACTTTTTCGTCGTACCGATCTTCTGCAAGTCAAAATCGAATGCATAATTCGAAGTACGAAAAGTGCGGCCGCTGGATAATTCGAACTCTGCCTTCGTACAGAAGAGCAGTTTACAGTACAGTGACTATGTCCTTCGAGCGCTTATTTCGAAGTGAGATGGAGTTGCTCTACTCGTAATTCGAAGTTTATTTTTGCTCCTTCTCTACCGAGAGTAACTCAAAAATTGATCCCTGGTCCGCTCCAGGATCGACAATACCGTTGAAGAAACCCACCTTCTCTTGAAATTTGATCCAAGCCTGTGCAAGGCAAAGTGCAAAGATTTGATTGAAGACGACTTCTTCCAGGTGGTTGGCTCCCTTCGCGGATTTTGGAGGTCGGTCGCTTTTCCCGCTGTGTGTGTGTGTGTGGGGGGGGGGGGGAGGGGGGGAGGGGGGGGGGAGGGGGGGGGGGGGGGAGGTCACACTCATATCGTAAAGCATAGACTAAACTACGCCCTGCAATGTACGTACATTTTTTCCAATGCTGGCAGGCGAGCCAGAGCGCCACTGGGAAACTCATTAATAGTTCCCTTAGCTACCCTGAAGAGCAACAAATGACACAATCACACGTTCACACATGCATATGCACACATGCACATGCACACACAAATGCACACATGCGCACGCACACACGCGCACACGCGCACGCACACGCACACATACACACACACACACACACACACAAAGATGCAGCGAGTGCAAACAACAGTCACAATTAGGCCATGGTAAAAAATAAAGTTGATTCTCAGGTCATGAGCCTGTGAAAATCGGTGCGAGCGAGCGATTTTAATTCCCACAATTTTTTTCTTTCCAAAGATAGGGTCACACATGTGTACGTCACAGGTTCATAATTAATTTATAATTATTTTATTATTCAGGCCAGGGAGTAGAAAAATACCGGTATTTTACTACTCCCGGATTCATGCCTTTCGCATTGACCGTTTTCATGCACGCATATGCATGCATAGAAATAAAAAAAATCGTCGGTGCGCCGCCAAAAATCGATGCGCGCGTACTTGAGAATCAAAGGTATTTTTTACCATGGCCTTAGTTTTACAGAAGTGCCAGATCCACATTTTAATCAATTTCCCTCAGAAGGCCAACATGTTTTATCCATGTTTCGCGTCTTCCACGCATATGTTTTGATTTTTTCGGAAAAATATAAAAAATATCGAGCATGCACATGTACAGAGGTCAGTGAGTGTACGATTGTGCCAGTCATCATGCTTGTGAACCGGCTGCATACGTCGAAGCTGGGATTCAGAAATGGCCTCGAGGTCAGCGTTGGTAAATCGCTTGTTCCGCAACTGCGAGCAGTGTTCTATGCGCTTACACCAGACCGCATCGATCGCCTCAAGCTGAGAAGACGCGTCGTTCCGCTCTTTGCACCACTGCTGAAGTCTGAGTACAATAACCCAGCGAAGCATGGACACCAACGGTTGCCTCCTCTGCCCAACGTGAATATTAATTTACTAATGCTGATAACCCAGATTTTGGGCTTCGATGCACAGTTTTTCTTTTGAATGTACACCATCAAGAGTACATGAAAACCAGAGTGTGCGGCTTGGGGCATTTTCTACTATGGGTGTCTGTCACGGCGGAATTCCGCGATAACATCATATTTGGCGCAGGTTTGAGGCGGGAAGTGGCGTAGTGCGTACAACTGAGCTGCAGTGGTGCAGAAAGAGACCTGCTTGAATCCTGCCTGTACGCACTACATCACTAAAACGATGTAATCATGGAATTCCGCCGTGACAGCAACCCATCCGAGCTGCACACTCTGGTCTTCATGTATTCTTGACACCATGCACTAGCTATGGTGCTGTATACTAGATATGCGTATAGATTATAACAAGGAACCGAGTGTATATATCTCGATATACACGAGGTCCCTTTGTTATAATATAGTTATATCTCTACATATTCACCGTGTGTGACCTCCTAATGTTCCTCGCCGACAACTACTGCTAATTTCCCTTAGGGCGCGCTCACACTGCGACCATGAGCACGCGTTCATGCGTCACCAAAACGCAGAAACGTGGCAGTCGTGCTCACACTAGGCCTCGTACAGGCGTAGACGTGAAGTTGTCACACAAACTTTACGAATTGCAGTTCGTGTCCAAAAGAGTTCGTGCGTTTCCTAATAAAGTTGTGGCCCGTTTTGGATGTAATTCTTCGCATGTTGCATGTTGGAGGAAGTGCCTCGTGGCTCGTATTCTTGAAGTCGACGAAAATAATTCATACAATCATGTATATAGTAGGTTTGGACTCTTGAGGGGCTGCCACTGACATCCAAGCGCTTTCGCTTTCCTGACCTCGTGGTCAGAGCAAGTGCCAGTGCAGTGGAAATTCCGGAATTGGTTTCTTTTGTCTGTTGCCGAGATGAGAACTGTATTTTCCAATGACATGTAACTGAAATGTCTTGAGGTATGGCATTCCATCATCGCAGAAAAGTAGAGAAAGATGATTTCCCAAACCGAAAGGCCAGACCAAGCTGCGATCGTATTGAACGAGTACACTGTAGAAATTGGTCGCTGACCCGATCAACTGACAACGAAGCAACTACAAAAACAAAATTGACATCGTCCAAAAAGGGCAAAGAATGCATACATGTATGTATATGGTGGTGCGTGCGTGCAGGACCGCAACTACAAAATTAAATGTGCAAATGTTGAGGATGACATCGACAACCGCCGAGTTTCATGAATCAACACACCGGAATTTGAGAAATTGAACAATACTTCAGGCCAGGTTGTACACAAATACGCTTCACGTCTATGATCATGTTGCCACCAAGTCATGGAACCCCCCTCCGGAGGTCGCGGTCACGATTTGAAACGTGGCCGCGACGTTTTGGTCGAGTTCATGCCGTTGCCATGCAACTTGGCCACATGGCCGCATGGACGCTGGTTTTGGTGGCAGTGTATATGGAGATTTATCACTCTCTTATTATTGACCACCACAGGAACTTGTGATCTCTAAGGCTGTCATCACACCATGGTACAAAGCGCTGCGTCTACGTCCACGTGAGGAGTTTTTGGTCGGTTGTCATGATGATCCGTATACGGGGTGAAAACGGGAGCAGAGGAAACGGGAGACGTAGACGTGGTATGGGGGGGGGGGGGGGGGTGGGGGGTATACGACTTTTTGTATGAACGTGCGTATCTCCCCCAGCCTTTTTCCGAGCGACCCTGCACTCCGATGTACGTGAGTTCAAATTTCTCGAAAAACCTGACTGCGTGTACGCGTCAAGAACTGTGCCTGTCTGATGACATGACCACCCGTTTTTGTTTTTTCACCATAGAGGTAGACGTAAACGGGAGTCGGAGAACGTAGTGTGATGACGGCCTAAGCGGTCAAATATCAGCATATATTGACCGCATATATTGACCGCTTATATTGACCACTTATTATTGACCACTTATGGGGTATTCACACGACAGGCAAATCCACGTGCACCAGAAAGTTGCTATGGTATTTTACCTGTGAACGAGAAAAGTGGCTGAAAGTGGCGGAAAAGTGCAAGCGAGCTGGGGGCCCACTTTCACGATAAGGCCGTTATCACACTGCGTTTGTTTGAGTCGCGTTTGCGTCTGCGTTTGCGTTTGAGACTGGAAAACGCAAGACTTGATATCATACTATACTTGTGATTTTCAGCGTTTGCGTCAAAATCTTTGCTCGCGGGAAAATACAAAAATGTGGGGAATCGATCTCCAGGTACTAGGTGGCCGTGGATGTTGAATTAATTATTTTCCTGAGATCGAGAAGTGTTCTGTTTCTGCTCCTATGTCCTTTGTCAGTGGTGCTGGGGGAATGGGAGTCGATGGGAAGACTGCAGCCGTTGCGTTGCCTGTGTTGGGGTGGCAGTTCCGTTGTTGAGGCACATCGTCCAGCTAGGCTAGCCGTTGCCAACTAGTCAGCGCAACCTCAGCCACGAGCTCGCGTCAGCTCCATGCCTCCCAAATCCAAAATCAATCAATCAGTACAATGTCATGTAGTAGAAGTACCCTCGCCGGCCTCAGCAACTAGATGAAAATGAAGATTTGAAAAGCACACTTGAGAATCACTTGAAAAAAAAACACTCAAAAACAATGCAGGAAGTGCTGCGATAAAGAAAGTCCGATCTGCGTTTACGCGATTCAGTTTTGACTACCCCCCCCCCCCCCTCTCCTCCTGGTTTGCGTCTGCGTCTGTGCGTCTGGAAACCAACGTGCTCGTGATAACGTCACGTGATGGCATTTCCTAGGCGACCGTCAAAAACCGAAGAAAACGCAGACGCAAACGCGACTTTCGAACGCAGTGTGATAAGGGCCTAATCGTGGCGTGCACGAGTACATTTACACTAGGGGTGAAAGTTGGCACTGAGATCCCGAGTTCGAGTACTCTGATTTTTCTCCGATCGAATATTCGAGTATTCTTCATCTCCTAAAAATTGCACACCAAGGGCCTTAAAATCACATGATACAACCCTGGTTGAACCGAGTAGCAGTCATTTTTCTCGGGTATATTGGCTGGTGGGTCATTTGGGCTCCCTGTACTCATGAACAAATGTTCACCACACAGCCGCGGCTCTTTAGAACATGATAATTATTGTATGCGTGTTTTGAAAATTTGAAATACCCATGGCTACTGGTCGGTGAAGCATTCAAAATGCAAACATGCCTGTCGTCGAGTGCAGCTGTGTGAATCCACACAGTCACTTTTCTCGTATGTCACTCCCTGTAAAACGTGCAAGTGCCTGTCGTGAACTTTAGTAGAACTTTCTCCTCAACTTAGAAAAAAATCAGAACTGAAAGAAGAAAAATCTGAAGCCAAATGCTGGGATTCGAACCCAAACTGTCAGATTCTCAGTCAAAGAACTTGGGGAACATACTACAAGTGACAACCGAAAACTTCTGTTTATAGAGAAGTAATGTCCAATGTGAACGGCATATGTACATACTATGTACTATTACAATAGTATTTCTTTCTTCCTATAAACACAGCTAAAACAGGTTAGGTGTGCCATGTCGTGATAACTCTATTATTGCCCTCATGATCGGTCAATATATGAAATATATTGACCTCTTTAATCGTGCAATAATAGACACCCTTAGCAAACAACGTTATGTTGTAACGGTATTATCGTAAGGGGGAAAATACCGTGATTTGGGTTCAACCTTTAGCAAGATGCACGCTATTTTTAGTACGCTGTTGCCACGAGAATAGCTTTGATTTCGCGGGGTACAACCATTTTTGTCACCATATACGCGATACAAGGTGAAATGCGTACGGACTATGCAATATTTGGCTAAAACACGTACCGTTGGTCACAACGATAAATCAGCCCCCATAACGTTTATACGCTGCAGCTTCAATGCTATTTGGGTGATCAAGGTACGAATACCGTAAAAAATAGCGTTACCGTTGTTTGCTAAGGGTGTCTAGTGATACATATACACCACTAATAGGCCATTCACACGACGGGCAAACTTACTTTTATCGTACCGTTTCCAAGGATATTTACTCGGATACGATACACTTGGACACACGAGTGCAACTGATTTTTTATCTTGGCCGAGGCCGTTTTGCTCGCGATTATCTTTGCGCGCCTGGAAAAGTGTCGGTTGTTGAAAGTGCGTACTGCAAATGCAGTGCTTGAACAAGGGAAAATTCAAAATTGAACATTTCCCGGCATTTTCAGGAGGTCACTATGGATACATTGACGGTTGCAAAGTTTGCCCAGCACCGTGTGAACTGGATCACGGTTTGCCAGTGTTATCTTGGTCACACACGTGCATGTGTTTACACGTCGTGTGAATGGCCTATAAGGGAGAGCATGCCTAAGACTGTAAGTG
>NC_088653.1:18755431-18802931 GCF_964019385.1 Sycon ciliatum
CGTTCTCTGGAACACTTGAGTACCCCACGCATTGTGATATCCCCTTACTAAACGAGCAACGGCCGGTGGCAGCTGCAGCTGCAGTTGCACATATATCACAGAAGAAGGTAATAAGCCAGTGGATGTGTATGAGCAGTGTGACCGCTTGTATGTCTACATGGCTACTACATGTACATGTGTATGTGCGTGTGTGTGTGTGTGTGTGTGTGTGTGTGTGTGTGTGTGTGTGTGTGTGTGTGTGTGTGTGCGTGTGTGTGTGTGTGCGTGTGTGTGTGTGTGTGTGTGTGTGCGTGTGTGTGCGTGTGTGCGTGTGTGCGTGTGTGTGTGTGTGCGTGTCTGTGTGTGTGGGGGGGGGGGGGTGTAGCATTATAGTAATAATGCAGATTAATGGGTGCACGCGGCTGCTTTGTGCTACCACTCAAACTATGCTGCTATGATTGCTAGTGCTTTTACTGCATGCTCATGCTTTGCTGCTGGCTACAGTCACGTGCACTGTACATCACGGTATCCATGTCGGACAAACGCCTTGGTGCATGCTCACATGGTACTCTATTCGTTGTGGCATTCTACGTGTTATTCAACGTGGCATTCATTCATGCGCGACTTTCAACATACGCGGCATGCGTCGTGGGCACTCAACGTGGTATGCTAAAGTTTGCCTAGTTATATATTTCGATCCGTTCTGTGTGTGGATCACTCTTATCAGATCGTTGTGTTTCACCCACCCACCTCCCATTTCTCCTCTCTTGGATAAAGTAAATAAAGGGGTGTTGGCCACGCTCATTTCCGGCTACTCAGGGCTCTCGGTCTTCGTCCCTCGGACGTGACTATCCTCTTGGCTCGGCAGGGGTGTAGGAGGGGTTTTGGAAGTGGTACGACCGAAGGTCGGCGCGGCCAAAGGCCGTGTTGGAGTGGGGTCTGAGGAACTCCTCCTGCAAAATTTTGTAAAAAAAAGACACAAATCCTGCGTTCTGGGAACTTCTGGCACAGCTTAAGTCATAAAATGTCACGGTCACAAGAGACGTGCATGGACACGTGGGAGATGCAACTGCATGAAGTGCCCATCAACTTCCGTCAGGCGAAATAGCACGTCATAGTACATTTGAGATCAGCGGGAAGAAGATGACGACGTCCACTAATTTAGGATCTGTGCACACGAATCTGCTGTGTGTGTGACTCTGTGTGTCAGCTATGATATCATCTCCTGTGGTTCCATGCCTAGCATGTACGTCTGAACCATCCTGCAAAGTTTGAATGACATAGGTTGAGCGATCGCTCCGCAAAACATACTTTTGGAAATTCTCTTCATAGTATATATTCCACCATTGAAATTTCGAATTTCTTGCTGAGAGGGGTGGCTTGCAACCTCGATATGGCTTGTTCCAGGCATGCTTTGGAGCCATCTCCTGTTGAAGTAGTGGCGGGGATCTGCCCTGCAACTGCTACAACAAAAAATGATTCGATCTGAGAAAGGGTGAGACCGCGAATCTCGGTTGAATATTGAGTATTTCAAGCCTTTTCACGACGAAGATGGAGTTCTTTTTGGAGATGGACGTCGTGGCAAAGGACATGGTGTCCGACTTCTGGCGTCTGGTGAAGCCAGGGATCATTTGTCCAGTCAGGTCGGCAGCCTAACCGTCGGTAAGCTTGTGTTTGGATCCCGTTCTGCTCGATGTGGTAGATCACAAACAATTTGATATCGCACAAATTGATCTCAGCATCTAGCGTACGGTATTTTATATTCAGAAAATCCCAAAGTGTCTCTGTGTGGCCGTTCTATGCCACGAGAAACTCCAATCAGGCTCCTATGTCCTCTGCCTTCATGATTGAATGTCCACTTCGTTTGAACAACGAACACAACAATCGAGGACGGCTTTGCAATGAAAAATACAGCTATACTGGAGCCGAAAAAAAGAAGAAAAAAACGTGCTCAGGATGAGACTCGAGTACACGCATACTCTCCCAGCAGGTGAAACGCAAATTTTTGTGAAAAATGCGTGTCGCCAACTGACCAGTAATTTCGCCTGACGACCATCCTCCTTAGTTGCGCCTCGGAGAGGAAGTCTTTGCCTGGCCAGAAACTTCAGCGCCTGCAGGATCTTGAAGAAGCACTGGCGGTGTTGCTGTCGTTCCTTCGCTAGTTGCGGGTCTGACAGCTCCCCAACATCACCGACCGCTTGAGGGATTTGCTGTAAGCGCTTCACAGCCTCCTTGCGACATCCTGATACAGCGTGGCCTGTCATCACTCGCTTTGAATCTTTCCAATTCTGGAAGCCTGTCGAGATAAATGCCGAATCCGAATTTCCTGAAGAGATCAGATTCTGCCTGGATGCACGGACGCAAGCGTAGCAAAACACTTTCTCGCTGCCAACGTCCCAGTGAAGCCAGGGGAACTGATCAAACCACTCGGGCTGAAAACGGCGAAACACAGCTACCTTCACTCCGTAGCTTCGCTTCGGAAACTCATTGTCTCTTGACTGAAACAGCTCTTCGCCAACTTCTGGCCAAGGTGCCTCCACCATCACCGATCTCAAAACGAACTGACCGGAGAGTTCGAGTCCGTACCGTGCTACTTCCTGGCCTAGTTTATTCATTTCGAGCAAAGGTCCAGTACAACAAGCAAGGCAGGACCTACGATCATGCATAGACATGCACCATGCCAGTGCAGTATCCAGTATCTGGCACGCACGACTCGTACTCGTAGATCTACGAGTCGCGATCGTATGCACTGCTCTGACATGACTGTGAATGAATGTGCAGTGTGCAGTCGAGTCGAGTACAGTACTCAGTACGACTGCAGATGCATGGCAGATCTACGAGTAGACTCTACGAGTCTAGAAAAAGGTCAAAGTCTGATGCGCATATGCATCGATGGATCCTGATTTTTTTATTACGGTTTTGCACGTTCCGGACGGACAACACTCTTCGAAAAGTGGTACGGCCATGGTCGTACGAGTCGTAGCGGGTGCTACGCCCCTGGCTCTGCCAAGATCCTGCTCTCTCCGTAGCCTCTCACTTCGCTGGCCAGCACCCTCCAAACCGCAAGCTGCTGTGTGTTGTAGTTAATGTGTGTGTGTGTGTGTGGTGTGGTGTGGTGTGTGTGTGTGTGTGTGTGTGTGTGTGTGTGTGTGTGTGTGTGTGTGTGTGTGTGTGTGTGTGTGTGTGTGTGTGTGGCGTGTGTGTGTACGTGTGTACGGCTGCAGTGGATTCGCCACATTGCCAGGATGGAGGACCACCGGCTTCCAAAGGCAGTGTTGTTCTCGTGGCTCCATACTCCAGGCCCTGCTCATGGCCCCCAGGCGTCAATGGCGTGATGTGGTACGCGATGACCTCAAGGCGTTCGGTCTATACACCGGTTGATACGACCTCGCAGCTGAACGTGGCGAATGGATCCAGTCCATCTCGGATGCCATTGTTGCAATGCGCTTACGCCTTGAAACAACAGCCAAGTCAGTGTGTTGTGCGATCTGTGATCGACTCTTCGCCAGTGAAAGCGGACTTCGGCGGCACAAATGCAGGGAAGAGCGACTGAAGCCGATCCATGAACAGGGCGGTGCTGTGTTGTGCGAAACGTGCCATCGTTGGTTTGCTAGCCGAGGTGGATTTGCTGTGCACAGCTGCTCTCCCAGCCTTGGTGACGCTCCAGTTCCAGAGATAGTTGCACCTCGCCCACCTGATTGCAGCCAATGTCAGTACCAATGCCACACCTGTGACCGCTGTTTCCGGAGCAAAGCTGGGCACCGCCGGCACAACTGCAACCGCAGAACATGCAGCTCTGGCTCCGAGCGCTGCACCATCCCATGCCCGACCTGCTCTCGGAAGTTCACACGTCTCCAGTACCTGGCTCAACACAAATGCAAGAAGTACCTCTGCCCTCCTTGCCTCTTTGAGGCACTGCATCACCTTTAGGTGGCAGTTTCAAGGTTTCAAGGTGTGTGTGTGTGCGTGCGTGTGTGTGGGGTGTGTGCGTGTGTGGTGTGTGTGTGTGTGTGTGTGTGTGTGTGTGTGTGTGTGTGCATGTGTGTGGGGTGTGTGCGTGTGTGTGGTGTGTGTGTGTGTGTGCGTGTGTGTGTGGTGTGTGTGGTGTGTGTGTGTGCGTGCGTGTGTGTGTGTGCGTGTGTGTGTGTGCGTGCGTCCGCGTGTGTCAGCAGCTGCGATATCGCTGGGGAGATCCTATTGCACTATCGGAGAGGATCTGGCATCGTCGTTTTGATTGGCTTGGTCATATGGTGTGCCTTTAACCCGAGCGTGCACCGCGGCAACTCCTGTTTGGGTCCCTGGAAGCGACCCGGCCTGCCCATGGTCCTCATCGGCACTCGAAGGATATGTTTGCGCGGGGACCTCCAACGTTTTCGAAACTGGTTCGACATTGCCTCGGAGAGGTCTGAATGGCGCCAGTCTGTGCATGCACCATTTCTACCAACGCCAGCACCGGCTCGAGTGGAATGCACCATATGGCACAGATCATCTGCAATCCCCGCTCTACATGGCCTGTCATAAGTGTGTCGCTGAGAAGAAGATGCCCATCCATCTTCAACGTGGTTCACTCCAACGCGCCAGGTTAAGGGTCAGCTCAACAAAATCTATCAACATCAAGATTGCGAACCGCCGGTTGGAGTGGCTAGGCCATGTGGTCTACATGCACGCAGAGAGGATGACACGGCAGTTTCTGCTCGGGACAATGCTTGCTCGTTGTCCAGCCCATTGGCCTCGCCACTGGAAGGACTGTGCAGCATCCGACATCAAGACAACACACACACACATACACACACACACACACACACACACACACACACCTTGATCTTGCCCATTGCGTACGCAATGATAGCGAATGTCGGAAAGTTCAAGTGAGAATACGAGCACAGGACTTGGAATGTCGTTCCAGGTCTCCTCGTCGACGAAACGGACGTCCACAGACACAGACAGACGGACAGACAGACACACACACACACACACACACACACACACACATACACACACACGTCCACACTTATACATGCTCACTGGCAGAGAGTGGTCACGTGGGCCTAACTTTGGGAGAGGGGAGAGAGATTCAGAAGTAATCTTGGAAAGAAGACTCAATTTGCTATTGAACCGCCCAGTGGCAGACAACCCCGAACCTCCAAGCTATGGGTGGACTTCAAAAATAAACACACTCATGAGTGTGCGCACGTGCGCGCACACACACACACACACACACACGACTGCATGCACCAACGCCTGGGCGGACGACTCACGGGAATAGCCGAATGTGGCAGCGCAAAGGAGGAGAAGAAGAAGAGCGTGCTTGTTCATCGTGCGTATCTTTGGAAAGAGGAAAAAAAGAGGAATAGGAAAGACAAAAGTAAACACTTTATAAGATGACTGCACGGATACACACCTGGACACGTGCTGTAAGTCAACAAAAAATCGGCGCGTATTTGTTTTTAATCGACGCGGAGACAACAATTTTATAATAGAGAGGTTTTGCAGAGCGAACGTTCGCGCGAATTTTCGTTTGACGTCACGAAAAGCGAAACTTCGTGCGAACGTTCGCAGTTTTGAACGCGAAAGTTGCAGGAAACGCGAAACAAACTTTCGCAGTAATTTTCGCTCTTTGTGGACCGCTGGTCAGCCTGGTGTACGGTGATCGTGAGCGACCCTCAATCTTCATGTTTGTGCTGGATCTCTACTCTTGGCTTCGTCCGCGAGTGCTAGCTTTCCGATAGTTTTGGCAGCCCGTGTTGTTTCATCTCCAGAACCATCTTCGATCTCCTGCTTGCTCGTCTTCTCACTGCTCAGAATCGGTTACATCAATGATGCCTTTTTGAATCTCAGGTGTTGATGCGCAAGATTACGGCACAAGCCAACCCGGCCCGTTTGTCTGTGGGTCTCCGGCCATGGACAACGTAGTCAAAGAGCTCTCGTCTCAGGCCGTGACTCAGGGAACCTGGTGCGCGTGCCGCCACTCGCAACAAACAAATAATCGGATGCAGAACACTTCTCAAAAACAAGCGAGTGCACACGATATTTTCTTGGAGCGAGAAACATGCAAACGTTCGCAGTAATGTTCGCTCTTTGTGGACTGTTCGTGCGCGGCGAGCCACCCTCAATCCTCATGTTTGTGCTTGATCTCTACTCTTGGCTTGGTCCGCGGGTGCTAGCTTTCCTATACTTGTGGCAGCCCGTGTTGCTTCATCTCCGGAACCATCCCCGATCTCCTGCCTGCTCGTCTTCTCACTGCTCAGAGCCGGTTACATCAACGATGCCTTTTTGAATTTCAGGTGTTGATGCGCCAGATTACGGCACAAGCCAACCCGTTTGTCTGTGAGTCTCCGGCCATGGACAAGGTAGTCAAAGAGCTCTCGTCTCAGGCCATGCCTCAGGGTGCCGTCACTCGCAACAACAAAATAATCGGATGAAGACCACTTCTCAAACAAGCGAGTGCACGCGAAAATTCCTGGGAGCGAAAAACATGCAAAACACAAATTTCGCGCGAACGTTCGCAATAGTTTTCGCAACCCGGAACGCGAAAATCATTGCGAACGTTCGCTCTGCAAAACCTCTCTAATAGCAATAAAGAGAACAAATTCTGCTGTCATCGCCACACAGTTCTAGCGTTGCAATTAGTTCCTCACCCCTGTTGCACTTAGCTCTCACTTCACTTCTATTGTCTCACTTTCCCTCATTCTATTTTAGCACTTTGTTTTGTTCTCGTAACACATTATTGAATGTATATTAATCATTGATTCAGCATGGTTTCTCTTCAGTCACGGCTTTCCACTGATGATTGCGACAAGAAAATCGATTTTGGTAAACCTTCATGACTTTGTTGTAGTGTGGCGATGACAACAGAATTTGTTCTCTTTATTGCTATTATATTTGTTTTTGGAAAATTTCGGCCTGGGCCTTTGAGGCCTAAAATTTGCTGCGGCTGAAATTTTGCTTTATGACAATGTGACAGCAGGGTAAAGTACCACCAGAGCGCCCCACCATCTCGTCCTTTCGTGGACGGATTTGTGGAGGTGGTTTCCTGTCTGTAGGTCATACGACACGGAGCTTGTACACACATTGCATGTTGTGCAGGTTCGCGTGGCCGTGACTTTCCAGTTTTGAGCTGAAAATATTTCAAGACCGGTGAAGGTAGTATCAGGTGCGTGCGCCGGTGCCCTTCAAGGGGGGTTCCGGGGCGTCCCCCGGGAAAAATTTCAAAAACGAAACAAAATCCTGCATTTTGAGCAAAAAAGGGGGATTCGGGGCACCCAGGAATCCATACGGGTCACGCGCCTGAGTACAGTAGTAACATTAGTACCGACAAGAGTAGATAAACAAGAGTGTGCAACTCCGCATGGGTTGGCCCACGGCGGAATTTTTTGTTGACGTAATCTTTTCGACGACGCACGCGCTGCGAGCCTTTTGGAGAGTTTTCCCTCGTGCACTTGGCTGGGCTTTACACTGCAAGGTCGGTGCCCAGCACGTGCTCTCACACTGCTCTGCGGCAAAGCCGCGTTTCTCTGAAAAAAGGTGACGTAAACAAAAAATTCCGCCGTGGGCGCGGGGTATCTGCAGATTGTGCAGGAGAGATCCGGAGTTGCACACTCTTGTTTATCTACTCTTGGTACCGATAATCACCAGTTCCGGTATTATGATTGCCAGAGTACGGTTCAAATGCGAGTACTTGCTGAGGTCTGCTTCCGTTGCGATTGTTTCGCCGAGCAACCCGACCAGCTGCAAGGTCGGTTGACGTTTTGGGCAACCCTGCAGGACAGCGGTGAGCAGCCTTGGAGAAGCGAGGCAAATTTAGAAGAACTCCTCAGAGATGTTGACCAAGGCAATGATTTAGAAAAAAATTAATGGTACAGTCAAATCTGTCGTAAGCGACCGCCCCTTGGTGCAAGAAAAAGCGGTCTCTTACGGCAGATGGTCTCATACGGCAGATGTATGGTAAATCCGGCATACCGGGCATGCATATATGCTTCCATGTACTCAAATCGACGAGAATAATGTGATTTTTAATATCATTTTATTGGATATTCAATAGAATATAGGGGTGCACAAACCCAAGAATAGTGCACAGAGAGACAGCGACGCTTCTTGCTTGAGGATGTAGCATTGTTCCGTCTCATGCGAAAGCCGACTACACTCCAACGAGGCTGCCGTGAACGTCGCTGTTCTGTTTTGTAGCCTACAGGAAGGTTGTTTCACTACAACTGCGTGCGTACAAGTACATGTGTACGAAGTCTACGGTAAGTGTGGCGTGCATACCTACGACGACCATGCCCGTATACGCGTATGCGACACGGCAGTAGATTGACACTGCCTGGATTTGAGAGCTACACTACAGCGCAGCCTCAGTACATGCCAGGGCCAGTCGATCGCACTTGCAAGACAGCGCATTTTCACACCTTGCAGTTGACAGCGCACTGGCAAGTACAGTTTCGCACCTGACTGAACCTGGGTCGCGGTCGCTTACAGCAGATTTGAATGCAGCCACCGTGCATGAAATCGCGGTCGCTGGTCGCGCACAGCAGATGGTCGCTCTGGACAGATCAGTTTGTATGCGAAACCGTCGGTGCACGGAAAATCGGTCGCTAACGGTAGATGGTCACCTACAGCAGAGGTCGCTAACGGCAGATTTGACTGCATGTACGAATGTGTGGCGCGATTTTCTATGGCTGCTGACCATGCCCGGATATGCGGGCATGAACAGCAGGTACACAGTATTGTGTACAGAACAAGCGGGCAAGATCGACTGATCTTGCCCGCATATTCGGCACGCTCATTGGCTGGGACCAGGGAGTCGTACTCAAACTAGGGAGGTGACATGGCACAGAAATCCGTGTCACAGGGGTTGACTCGCACCCGTAACCCCTCGTTGTTATTTTTGGAATAGTTCAGTCCAGTCCAGTCCGAAAGGTCATACTCGGATTGACTCGCCTTCTGTACTTCACCTCCAAGCGTGCAACGCAAGACCAGCAAAGTATGATTTTTCTGTGAGGAACGGTTTTGCCATTGATTAAGTTTTTATTGGAGTGCTCAGGCATACTATGATTGCTCAGACGTCCCGAGCACGCTTGTTCAGGTTCTCTATTTTTGACGAGCCGGTCCTACAGTCCCCTACATTGTATCTAACTACGTAGGAGCTAACAATGTAAGAGGATTTCCGTGGAAATAATGACGATGGTGGTGTGACTGCTGCAGGAAAAATGCTGGCTGTTTATGACAGTATGACTAGATGTACAATGTAGCTCTCTTGTATGGTACTTAACCCCTGCTATAAATGTGTTGTTTAGGAAGACGGGTATATTGTACAAGTCATGAAGAAGAAATGGGGCAGATACACGACTTACAATTTTCAAAACCTGGCTTCGTGTTATGTGTAATTTGTGTCAAAATTGTAGTATTTAGACAATATCACTGACTGTACTTCTCTTATTATAGTACTTAACCCCTGCTATAAATGTGTTGTTTAGGAAGACAGGTGTATTGTGCAAGTCATAAAGAAGAAATGGGGCAGATACACGACTTACATTTTTCAAAAACCAGCTTCGTGTTATGTGCAATTTGGGTCAATTTTTAGTATTCGGATTAACCTAGGATACGACTCTGAACAGTTCTGAACAGTTGCCGCAACACTACACGCCGTCTCATAACTGCTGCTGTTGCCATCACTGCTATCAAGTAGTTCGGACATGGTAGGAGCTAAAAAATTGCTGGTAGTCTTTCAAAGAATACTGGCGAGTGATGGGTTATAAACGAAATGTGCTGCCTCAAAAATTTCAAAAACTAGACATCCATGCGGCACGCTTGGAGGTGAAGTACAGAAGGCGAGTCGATCCGAGTATGACCTTTTGGACTGGACTGGACTGAACTATTCCAAAAATAACAACGAGGGGTTACGGGTGCGAGTCAACCCCTGTGACACGGATTTCCGTGCCGTGTCACCTCCCTAGTTTGAGTACGACTGCCTGGCTGGGACCCAGCAACAAGCATGTGCCATGTCTGAACTCTGGATCCATCTGTAGGAAGAAGGACCCACGGGTGTATGTGTGTGTGTGTGTGTGTGTGTGTGTGTGTGTGTGTGTGTGTGTGTGTGTGTGCGTGCGTGTGCGTGCGTGTGTGTGTGTGTGATCCCCGGTAGCCTGATCGGCAGGGCACTGTCCCGGAAAGACAGCGGTGCTGGCTTCGAATTCCGCTCGTGGATCCTTCTTTTGCAACATTGGCGCCTGGCAATGGTTCAAACCCACTACCCATGGTACCCCCCCCCCCCCCCCCCCCCCCCCCCGGCGAGTAGGTACGGCGTGAGGACACAGCCTGTTGGGACAGGGGAGCAGTGTGGCAAGGAGCCACAGGTGTGTGTGGTGTGTGATCCCCTGTAGCCTAATCGATATGGCACTGTCCCCGGAAAGACAGGGGTGCTGCGTTCGAATCCCGCTCGCGGATCCCTCTTTTGCAACACGTCCCAAATGCCCAAGACCCAGGACCCAACTATCTACCTGGGTAGCTGGCATGTCTGTCTGTCTGGCTACCTGTGCCTGGTTGATGTCGCTAGCGTAGTACACTTTGCTAAGCGTTCATGTACGCAATAATTATGAAGACAGATCGAGCTCGAACGTTCCGAGGCACAAAACGAAAGCGGCAACAGCAGGCTACAATAGCCATGAGAAGTAAAGAGAATGCAAGCTAACTCACCTCTTCGGAAATGTAGCTTAGGGAGAGTTTCCAAAAGGCAAGAAATGTTCCTCGCAGCTACAAAAAAAGCAGTTGCAGTGCATGAAAGACTTTAGTACCACAGTCAGACAGTACGTTTGAAGCCAGTTGCCACCTGATGCTACAAGACTCGGAGCTCCGGAGCTGTACATGCGGCAGGGAGTCGCCAAGTACCGGTATTTGACTTTGACGACTCCCTAATATACTAGTAGTACATCCGGTACCCCAACTGTCTTCTATACAATAATAATTATAGCAAGAACATCTATCGTACATCTACGCTACCTTACCTTTCTTCCAACGTGCTCTCAACAAGTAGAAGGTGGACGCGTGGGTTTGGAGACGGTTTCGGGAAGAAAATGAGAGCTTCGGCTGAGAGGGAAATACGAGAAGGAAGCTAGAAGGGAATGGTTGGGATGTTGACACCAAGGACGTACTGATATTTGTCTTGGCAAACGAAGGAAACCGGAGACGTATTGCGGATTGCTAGAGTACGAACTCGTACTCGAGTGTTCCTTGCACTCCGTGAGTCGGCGTGGCCAAGAGCATACCGTATACATGGTATACGAGCTCGAGGCCTCATGAAAGAACACAGCTCACACTTCACAGCATCCGTACAAGGATCCCTGCGCCTTGCATGGAATGGAAAGTACGCGAGGTCATGAACTCTTGGCTCGTCTTAACACGTCTTGCCCATATGCGTACACATTCACTGCTTCCGGGCTAGGTCCGTACTCCCCGGGATCCCCATCGATGCAGCGTTCGACTGTTTGAGTGCCAGGCGGTGACGTATCCAAGACCAAGGCCATGCATGCAGGGAGCCGGGAGCCGCGTTGGGCTCCCGGCTCCCTGCTCAAGGCCAAACCCAAGGGTGCGACTCCGGGGACCGGGGTGCGCTTGGTTGGTGGGAAGGTTCAGCGCTCATATCACGTCATTCGTCACAGCTATACTATAGCTGATCAGGAGGGATGCTGTTAGATCACGGAGGTCACTGTGACGCATAGAGGGGTAGCCACCGATTGGGCAGGACAAAGCGTGTTCAGGTGTGAAGGAAGTGCCGCATGCACAGGTTGAGGGCAGTCCAGCCGGGATCCAACCACACTCCATAGCGCAAATGAAGCGAGTCGCGGAAAGCTTGCTTGTTGAGAGCAAAACCGTAGTGACGGGAGCGGGCTGCAGGTAAGCCAACTAGAGGCTCCCTTCTCTGAAGCCAGCTCCTGCACCCGAAGCATGGCAGGAAGGCAGCTATCCTTGATGGACTTGGCATGGTCCATGCGTACACCTGGTACACGGGCGGCTTGGGCTGAAGCATCTGCCTTCGCTTTTCAGTCTTGTGTTATGCAGATGCAGTCAAGGGATTCATCCTGAAGCAAAATACGCTCTCAGTGACGAGGCCGTGGATTAGGGCATGTGTTAGGGCGTGGCTTTAGAGTCACGATACTGGACTGACAGGGTCCTAGGATCCTGGGAGGCCGGGACGATGAGCCCTAAACATCCCTGGTGATGGCGGAGAACTTGAGTGGATGGGGAGGTGGGGGCGGGACACCTGTGATTGCTGCGCTATCTTGCAGGTCTTCTGCCGGCGGATGTTTGGCGGTCAGAATGTCCCTGACTGTTTGCCCATTGATCTTGTCGTCGAGGGACAAGACACCCTTATAGCTGGTATCGGACAGCATCCTGACTGCGGTGGTGGTTTTGCACTCTGCTATCAGGTAGGCAAAGCGACGGGCATCATCGGGGTGCTTGATACTCTCTCGTTCTTGGCTTTGGCTGCGGATACCAGCTGCGGCTACAAGTGTAGATGGTGCGCGCTTCCCTCACCAGCTGGTCGACATCACCACCTGTCCATAGTGCCTTCTTTTTCCTGCCTGTCGTCACTTGATGTCACGTCACTTGACGACGGGCAGCAGATTCAATACCATCACCTTTGAGAAGTCAGGACCACGCTTTCCAGCCCGCGCAGTTTGATTTGTCATTGGTCGACTCCAAGGCGTGACATACGGGACGCTTCTTTCTTTATCATTCTTCGAAGCTTCATCGATTTGGGGGTATTATTCGAGCCATATCTGTCGTACCTTTGTTCATTTTCACGGCTTCACGCTGCACAAGGGTGCCTTCCGTGATGCGCTTGCCTTGCGCTGCGGCTGGACTCCCGCAAGGCTGCCATCCACGCGCGCATGCGGCAAGAGATCCGAGGTATCGCATGCTCTGAGCTGATCTACGGAAGCCATGCGCCACAACGAGCGGTGCACCACCACTGCCTCGTTTCTGCACTAGGCCCAGACAGATCCTGCCGGCAATTCTTTCGGCAAAATATCGAAGAATTGAAAGAGCGGAAATTGCCGGCAAAATTGGAGCAAAATATCGAGATGTTGGGTAAAATCGATGCCTGATACTTGGATTTCCTTGTTTCTTACCCGTTCAGCAGGATACACTGCCCAGGACGAGATCATGTAACCGAAATATCACTGGGATTCACTGTGGATCGACGTGATTTTGGAAGAACTCAGGGACACGTGCGTGGAAACCCGTGCTGAGAAACAGCTCTCTTTTTATCTGTCTTTTCTTACTCTTTTTCTTTGTCAGCTTTCCTGGTGGTTATGTGCTTTTCAAGTAAATAAAAAAATTAAAAAAATAAAAAACCGACCCTGCGATTTTGATGAAACTTTGTACGGGATTGTGCGGAAAAGGGGATAAAATACACGTTTTTAGGAGTAAAATGGAGCAAAATATCGAGTTTCTTGTGCCAGGCTCGGCAAAATATCGAAGATTTCGCAGCAACATTTTGCGGCAAAATATAGAGGCAAGCGGAGCAGAATCTGTCTGGGCCTATTCTGCACAGAGTCGCGAAGGATGTGGCCGTGGACTGGAGCCAGGGCTGCAACCGCTGACCGGCGAACAGCTTCGCCACCGCACAGCCAACCGCGATGATAGCGCACGCCTTGATGTTGCTGCCAGTGGAGTACCGGAGTGTGGGGCAGTTAGTTTGAGGGCACCTTTTTCGATGTACGGGTTTTCAACCTCCATGCTGCCTCAACCTCAGCTCAGTCCCTGCCCTCCACATATGCCCGACATGTAGGGCCTTCCCTATCAAAATAATAAATTCTACTACTACTACTACTACTACTACTACTACTACTACTACTACTACTACTGCATGAAGGCGAGAAGCGTCGCTGTTACTTCGAAGTATGAAGAACGCGTCAGAGAAGTCGAGAGAGCATCATTTGTGCCCCTGGTTTTCAGCAGGGAGTAGTACAATACCGGTAATGTACTACTCCCCCGTTTTCAGCACCACAGGCGGCACCAGAAAAGCTGCCTTTGCCTTCCTGAAGCGGCTGATCTGCATTGATGTCTGAGACTGAAAAGAACGAGCCCTGGCAGCGCCAGTGTAATGGCTCATGTCAGATCAGTGTTGGCATTCAGCTTGGTCAGGTCCACTGTTGCAAGCCTGCGCGGCCACCATCGTACAGCCAGGTTAGCGATGCTGCAGCGTCCTCAGCCTCATTGGCTGCTCAGTGCTGAGTGTCAGCTGCTGCTATAACTTTCTTCCCAGTTGCTCAGTCCTGCTTGGTCTATCCTGCTTGTTTGTACTTCGAAGTAGGGTTTTTTCTTATTTCTTAACGTTTATAATTATAATATGACTATTCGGAGTGGATTTTTGGTTGGAGGAAAGCAAATCAGCACACGAAGCACAGAAGCCATAATATAATTTCGACTAGGCCTTTCGTACCATTACTCTTCACGTCGAATACGATGGTGATTAACAAGGTAGCAAGCAAGTCCTTATAACCAGTTTGGCGGTCAGAGCATTTAACATTTTGACAAAAATACAACTTGAAAAATAGCGCCAACAACATATTTGGCGGTCAGAGCATAGACCAAATAGCACTTTAAAAGATAGCGCTAGTGGCGCTAACTACACAGTGAGACAATGCATATTACATGTACCAGTATCAGACAACAGTGGGCCGGAGTGTATTTACTAGGGCTCAAACGGTCACGGTTTTACCCCTGACGGTTAACTGCTAAGCTAACGGTCGGTTAACCGGTTATAACCTATACGCCACGGCAATCCTGCGGACTCTTTTTTAACCGTATATTTGACTATACTCATTCAAAAAATGTACCCTATTCAGTACAACGCACACTTGTACATTCTCTTGCATGCTCATTCATACAAGAGACCGGATATGACCGAGTTGACAGCCCAGAAATAATTGCGTACGCGTGCGACAGCCCGCGAAAGTGCACACTTTGCAACGACCTGATACTTGAAAAATTGACTGAAAAGTTACTGCGTAACCGTTATCTTTATCGGTTAACCGTTAATTCTTCGTACCCGGTCTGCAACCGGTTAATCGGACTAATCGTTTGAGCCCTAGTATTTACCGCCACATAGCCAGGTGCGGGTTTACCACCATTTACTATGAATAAAAACAGATCATCTTAAAAGCAGAAAAGGAAGAAGAAAACACATGGAAACGAGTTATGAAGCAACTATCCACGAATGTAACAAGATAATAAGCGGTCAGTTGTTTTAGACAATCGTGGACTAACACTTTGAAGTCAATGAAATACTTCCAAAAGTTGTATCGACATCAACAGGATTACGATTTCAATACAATATGATGCAGGATGACCTATCACGACAATCCATGACTACAATAATAATCAACAAAACCATCTGCGACGCGCACCTGGTTACATTTCTCAAGTCGATCACCACACAACATGATAGACTAACTCGTATTGCTAACCGCGCTGTTAGGATTGTTTTTGGTTTCCCTTGGCACTATGATGTTTCAGTCTTACACACCAGATATGGCCTTGCTCCTGTTGCATGGCGCTATCAGCTTAAACTGTATATTCTTGTCTTTCGGGCCCTACGTGGCATGTGTAGCACTCTGCTCTCTGACTGCTTCTGCTTTCGTTCTGCCACAAAACACACAGCTGCCCGTACACGTTCCCAGTCCATAGATTCACTTGCTCTGCTTAAAGCACGCAATCGTTATGGCTTATTCACTTTGAGCTTTCTGGCTTCTGACCACTGGAATTCTCTTCCAGCTGCATGACATTCGCTCTTTTGCTCCTCGCTTTCACTATTCCGCAAATCTGTACGTGATCACATAGGGTACCCTGTAAAGAGGCCTTAGGCCTGTGGGGATTGCCCTATTCAAAATTTAAATAATAATAATCGGAAAATATCTCCATTGCACACCGTACATAACAGGCTCTCAGCTGCATCGAATCGATTTCCTAATGCCAATGTTTCGCCCATTGGGCATCATCACGGGGCATCCATGCAAAAGAAGAGGCAAGCACCAAAATAATATACTCAGCAAAGGGAAAATACTAGAGACATTCATACCCACAAAAAGTGTAGAATTAACATCCTGGAATTGTTGGTTGGTTGGTTGGTATATTTTATTTTACTTCGCCAGAATGAACAGGCATTGCTGCCTTCTTGCCTGGACAAGTGGATTGTCCAAGCTCTCACAAAAAGACGAAGAAAGGAAAGAAATATTACATGAGAGTGTGAAGCATGCAATCTTATAAAATAAAAAATAAAATAAAAATTTCCATGAGAGTGTGACGCATGCATGATGAGAGAGGAGAGATAGATATAGATAGAGAGAGAAAGAGAGAGAGAGAGAGAGAGAGAGAGAGAGAGAGAGAGAGAGAGAGTCTGCTTTATTTCCTGGACAAGTGAACTGTCCAAGCTCTTACAAAATGACCAACAACAACAACAACAGCAACGGCAACAACAACAGCGACAGCGACAACAACAACATACCAACAACAACAGCAACGGCAACACCACAGCAGCAGCAACAACAAGAGAGAGAGAGAGAGAGAGAGAGAGAGAGAGAGAGAGAGAGAGAGAGAGAGAGAGAGAGAGAGAGGGAGAGAGAGAGAGAGAGAGAGAGAGAGAGAGAGAGAGAGAGAGAGAGAGAAAGAGAGAGAGAGAGAGAGAGAGAAAGAGAGAGAGAGAGAGGGAGAGAGAGAGAGAGAGAGAGAGAGAGAGAGAGAGAGAGAGAGAAAGAGAGAGAGAGAGAGGGAGAGAGAGAGAGAGAGAGAGAGAGAGAGAGAGAGAGAGAAAGAGAGAGAGAGAGAGAGAGAGAAAGAGAGAGAGAGAGAGGGAGAGAGAGAGAGAGAGAGAGAGAGAGAGAGAGAGAGAGAGAGAGAGAGAGAGAGAGAGAGAGAGAGAGAGAGAGAGGAGAGGAGAGAGACGCTTTACTACCTGGACAGGGAATTGTACAAGCTGTCACAAAATGACCAACAACAACAGCAACAACAACAACAACAACAACAACAACAACAACAACAACAACAACAACAACAACAACAACAACAACAACAACAATAACAACAACAGAGAGAGATAGATAGATAGAGGGAGAGAGAGAGAGAGAGAGAGAGAGAGAGAGAGAGAGAGAGAGAGAGAGAGTGTGTGTGTGTGTGTCAGAGACACACAGAGAGAGAGGGGGGGGGGGGGGGGAGGAGGAGAGATATGCGGATTGTTAAACTGGATTTCGACATGAAGTTAGGTACAGAGAATGTTAATATGGGTAAAGGCTGGGCAAGTCGAGAGCCGTGGCTAGAGCTTTAAATGTCTGCCAATCACCTTCCGTACGGACTGCAACTGGGAGAGCATTCCACAGAATGCTGCTAACAAACTGAATTGAACGACGTCCAGCAGGACCAGGGAGGAACGGAACTCTCAGCAGGCTTGACAATTGACCCCGTGTCGTCCTCAGCTGAGGTGTGGCAGGGTCGTTGATCGGCACGAACAGATTCTTTAACAGGGGACTTGTCTTGTTATTTAAACATTTGAAAACGAAGATGGCAAGCTTCTGGAAGAGAAGCTGTGGCAAGCTTGGCACACCCAGTAGCTCGAGAAGGGGGGCAGTCGGGACCAGAGTCCTTTGCTGCAGGGTCGCTCTGACACCGGATTTTGACAGGCGGTGGAGTTTATCCAGGAGCTGCTTGGAAAGACTGGAGAAGAAACAGTTGGATCCATAGGACAGATGAGCCTGTATCATGCTGACATACCAGACTTGGCGTGCTCTTAGGCTCAGGGACCTGCCGTGTCGCCATAGCTGTCCAATTACTGGCCCGATCTTGCGTGTTACATGGCTGATATGTGGCTGCCAGGAGAGGTCATTGTCGATTACAACACCCAGGTATTTCGCAGATGTTGTTGATTCCAGGGATTGTCCTCGACAACGTACGTGTTCTTGAACATCAGCACCGCCTCTTGGCTTTACAAACAGAACTTGGGTTTTCTGGGCATTCAGAAGTAGGCCGATGTCATCTAGCCACTTGGCGAGGTTGGTCACTGCAGACGACAGAGACTCGCAGACTTGCTTGGGACACGCGTTGGAGCAATCGAGAGCGATGTCATCAGCGAATTCCTGATCTGCCACATCCGGAGGCATCGTTGACTTGACGTCAGCAGTGTAAATTACAAACAGGAGTGGGCCTAAGACACTGCCCTGCGGAACACCGCGAGAGCAAGGAACAGTCCCTGACAACTGATCCTGCAATTTGATCTGCTGTGTCCGGCCAGACAGGTAACTGCAGAACCAGTTGAGTGCAGTTCCCGAGATGCCTAGCTTAAACAGTTCGGTAACGAGTCGCTCATGCCTGACGCGGTCAAAGGCCTTTGACATGTCGACAAACACGATGCCGGTATACTTGCGCTCTGCCCGTGCCATTTGCCATCGATCAACAGCATACGTTAAGGCATCTTCTGTGGAGTGAAGCTTTCGGTAGGCGAACTGAGTAGGCGGAAGAAGTTGCTTGGAGTCCAAGTACTGCGTGATCTGATTTTTTACAAATGCTTCTGTGATGCGGGAGATAACTGGGAGCAGTGACACAGGGCGGTAGTTCTTTGGCAAAGTTGGGTCTCCACTCTTGAAGAGCGGACTGACGTGGGACAACTTGAAGGACAGGGGGAACTCACCGGAGGACAGGGATATATTAATGATGCGTGTAAGTGTGGGGGCAATGGTTGGATAACACTTTTGCAGGATGATGCTTGGAACTTGGTCACTGCCTGTTGCCTTGAAAGGGTTGACAGATTTCAAACTGCTTGCCACATCCTCGACTGTCACTACACTGAAGTCGGTAAATGCCCCTTCCGCCACTGGACCAGAGGGAGAACAGAGCTGAGGAGGACGCTGGGGATCATGGACAACGTCACCAAACAGCTTGCTAAGATCCGATATGGGTACTTGAGCAGTGTGCGATTGTTTCTTCCGGCCAACCACAGTATTGATGACTGACCAAAGTTTACGTTGGTCAGAAGTCTGGCACTGCTGGATGAAATACGTGTTCTTCAGGCTCCTGTCCAGCTTCCTGGCCTTGGCACGAGCAGTGCGGTGTTGACTGCGGAGATCATCATTGCAGCGGTTCTTCATGAGCAGTCGATGGAGTCTGTCTCGCTCCCGTACGCAGGCCACAAGTTCATCTGTTACCCACGGGCAGGGACGTCTATCCCGATTTCGCCTCATCCGCACGGGTGCATGCTTATCCAATGTTGACACTATGGAGGCGATGAAAGATGATGCAAGGGTGTTGACATCATCTATGGCGAGCAGAGAGGCCTGCTCTGCACTGAGATCGCTGTTGAAGGTGTCCCAGTTTATCTTATGGATGCGGCGTGTAGGTCTGTAGCTGGAAGTACGGCCTGGTGCAAACCCTGCCACAGAGAGATTCCCAAGTACTGCAAAGTGGTCACTAATGTCTAGGTAGGCTATCTCACAAGGTCCCGTCAGCGGGGAAGTTGATAGGAAGAGATCAATGATTGACTCAGTAAGGGTGGTGGCACGTGTTGGTGAAGACACATAATTTGTCATACCAAATTTGTTAAACAAGTCAGTTACTCGTATGGCCATGGGTGACTGGTTCATTTTCATATCAACGTTGAAATCACCCAGCATGACAGTTGCCAGAACCTTCTTTCCTGGTGCATGAACTGATGCGTCTAGGCTGGACTCCAGGGAGGTCCAGAATGCTACAGGTTTGTCTGGTGGACGATAACAGCATCCAACCAGTACTATGCCACCGGAAACGCTAACTTCTATCCACAGCAGCTCTAAGTCAGTCTCCAAGTCAGTGCGTCTTCGCGCAAGAACAGATTCATGGCAGTATATCCCAACACCACCACCACGTTGCTGCAATCTATCCTTCCGATGTAGCTTGAAATGTGGGATAGTAAGTTCACTGTCCAAGATATCTGGAGTGAGCCAAGTCTCAGCCATACCAAAGACATGAATGCCTCTGTTTGACAAGAACTTTTGCACTTCGGCTGTCTTGCGCCTGATACTACATACATTCAAGAAGGCAGTGTGCAGCATGATCATCAGCAGGCATGGTTGATTTCAGAGCCATCGCTGATTGAGGGCGCGTGCACATTTGTTTCCACTTCCGAAAGGGATGCCGAGTTTGCTTGCGTGTCGTCACATGCTGTGGTTTCTGTGGTATCATCACTGACATCAGAGGCAGAGTACTTGTCGAAATTCCACTGTCTGGAATAGAGTGGTCTGGGCCAGAAGCGACGATCCAACAGCGCCTTGCTGCACGTGCGTGGACTACCAGTCTCGCAGACGACGACTTTTGCTTCTGAAAAACTTTACAGTCGAGAATTTTAATAGGGGGAGTCTTCAACTCCGACGAGCGACACTCCACGAAGCGTGCTAGCTGCTCCGGTGAGGCATCGCGCAGCAGATTGCCAACAAACACAACACTTTTCTTGACAGGTTTCCTGGCTGTCACCAAACGCCAGGCAGCATCTTCACTGTCGTCATCGACGTCTGGCAAATTGGCCTCACTGACTGCACTGGCTGCATTAATAGCTGAAGTTTGAATGTTGGTCTTAGTCTTGGAGTTCGAATTACTAGCAGTTTGAACGTTCGACGTGACACCCACGCGTTGGTGATGATCCAGGTCACTGAGGTCATGTCCTGGTACGGTAGGTCCGCTCTCGACTGGAGTGTGACACGTGGCCGCAGCATCCTGCTGGGCCGGACCAGATGAAGTCAGTTGTAGATCTACTACGGTATTCGGGTTGGTTTCGGACTCAACGGTTGGGCAGTTAGTAGCATGGCGCCTCTTTCTTTGCGACTTGCTCTGAGCCTGAGAATCTCCAACCGTAATGGCGGAACTTCCTGAACTTGGAATGTTCAGTGCGCTTGATCTGGATAGCTCCTGAACGGTCCTAGATAGCTGGTCGATATGGCTTATCAGCCTTTTCTCACGGTCTGCAGCAGCACTTCTTTCGACATCAAGCATATCCATTATCACCGCCAGAGCGTTGTGGAAATCGCGGCAGCAGTTCGACGTGGGGAAACGATTATCTGGGACATCGCACGGCTGTTCGTGCTCATCGCGAATTCACGTATTAAGTCCACACAATTGGTAACGCTATACATGTAGATATTCAAGAAGTATTAGATTTACTTGAAATGTAAATTTCATACAGAGGGTATAATAATAATAATAATAATAATAATCAACGCAATAAATAGAGTAAGCTGCGCACTCAGTACAAACACCATAAGCAAACTTGTTTTCATGTAAATAAAGAAGCTTGTTCCTAAACGTTTTCGTCGCCATCTCATCAGAGGATTACTGGCAAATCAACAATAGCTCTTAACTCAATATATATACGCACAATGCAAGTAATAATTTAGACCCTAACTAGCGCGATAAAATGAGAGCTGAAAGAAACATTACACCATTCAACGATATCAGGTGACAACAGATGCGATAAATTCACCACTAGAAAGTTACCATGCAACCACAAACGAGAACTACTGATCTAAATTCACAAACAATTTCAACGTAAACAAATTCTTTTTCTGCCTACACAAGTTTTGCTTATGGTGTTTGTACTGAGTGCGCAGCTTACTCTATTTATTGCGTTGATTACATTTTTATCTCCACGGAAGCTTTTTAATAATAATAATAATAGTTTGAAACTCGGATGTTGAGCCATAAATAAATGTAGAAATATCGTACTGGTCTCGTCATCGTCCAGTAACAATCGACATTCTTTGTTTCGTTGGGACTGTAGCTTTTGCTCGTTTTCGTTGCGCTTGCCTTCCCCTCTTTGGTCTTTCCATAACCTTGAACCTTCCAAGTTGGAAGGCTGTCGGTTAGCGCTACGGAGATGTGTTGAAGCTAGGTGTCACGACGTCGAATGTTTCAGTACTCTGTCAGTTTTGTGCCTAGTTATTGCACTTTCTGACTGTATATAGTATCATGTTACAGTGATGGAGAGTTACTCTTAACTCGTATCCATATGTCTTTTTCTCTTCCACAATAATAATAATAAGAAGAAGAAGAAATAAAATATAAAGAACTCTTCCTCTCCTCTACTCCATGCGCTCTCACAGCCGACTCACCGCTACCCTCAACCCTTCCTTGGTTGGTGTGTGTAATGGCTACTGAGGGTAGCGGTGAGTCGGCTGTGAGAGCGCATGGAGGAGAGGAGAGGAAGATTTCTTTAAATAATAATAATAATAGTAGAAAGGAAAAGGACATAATGGAAACGAGTTAAGAGTAACTCTCCACCACTGTAACTAGATACTATAATACAGTCAGAAAGTGCAACAACTAGGCACAAAACTGACAGAGTACTGAGACTTCCGAGTTGGAAGGCTGTCGGTTAGCGCTACGGAGATGTGTTGAAGCTAGGTGTCAGGACGTCGAATGTCTCAGTACTCTGTCAGTTTTGTGCCTAGTTGTTGCACTTTCTGACTGTATATAGTATCTAGTTACAGTATTTTGTTTTGTACACACACATACAGTGGTGGAGAGTTACTCTTAACTCGTTTCCATATGTCCTTTTCCTTTCTACTTTTATTATTGGCTCAATACCCGAGTTTCAAATAATAATAATAATAATAATAATAATAATAATAATGCAAGGAAAAAATTGGAGGCGTATCCAATTTCGAAAGAAAAGGTGACAGCACCGACGCAATCCACACAGTCAAGTAAGCCAATTTCGTAACCGAACGTTTTCGTTCCCTTCTCATCATGGGTAAATACAGGGAATAATGGAAAAATGTCAAATACAGCAACTTATAGAGCAAAAGCATAGATTGAGAACTCACGCTATACGTGTGGAAAAAATAAAATTCAGCTGAACAAGTCAATAGCAGGGTGAAGGTGAAGAAAAGAGAGGTTAAGTTTCACAACACGTGTCTTGAATGCTGCTTTCAACACTAAACATGCATGCATGGGAAAGAGTATCACGAGGGGAAAAGGTCTTCTAGCTTTTCATTCTGTGTGTGATTAATTGAGCCGAGCCAAGCAAAAAGGTAGCTTAGGCACAATTTTTGGAATTTTATTTTTTCATGCCAAAGTGATGTCTACCTATCCAACTTCCATCATGGAAATTTTGGTGCCCATCTGAAATGTAAATGTGCCATAATATAAGTATACATCTGAAATGTATATGTGCCATAAATAAGTATACATGTACATTGCGCACATGTCACAGCATGCCTCGTATCAATGACACTAAGGATTTGAAGACCTGCCCAAGCTCCAAAAAACACGGGACACCAAGTGGAGACAAAGCTTAGCAGGTGTGGAAGCAATACAAGAAGAACGAGCACTTGTGTTCTAATTAGAAGATCCAAGAAATAAGAAATGATTGATCTATGTTAACCGCAATCAGTAATACAAGCTGGATCGACATTTGTGTACACTGTATTCATGTATTGTAAAACTGTGGAGACAAAGTGCAATAAAACGATGAAAAATGTGAAGAAATTGTGTAGAGAAAGAAAGGGATTCAAACAAGTTTTCGTACAACACTCATCAGGAATCTTCGTTGTACACGTATACGTTGGACACTGAAAACAAAATTGAACTATTATAGAAAATCTACAAGTAAGTTAGAGAAATAACACTAAGAACAACAGCAGTGAAATTTACAAGTGTGTGAAAAAAGAAGAGAAAGAAAGAAAGAAGGACAAAGTGATAACAAATACCAGCAGTACATTACACCTAGAACATTAACGGCCAAGCTTGGCCGCACCAAACATGACACTTTACTTGAACAATTTCAACCCAATTATACTATCTTTCTGTACACACAAATTAGGCTTGCTATAATCGATGCATCACTATAATTATTAGCTTGGCCGTTAATGTTCTAGGTGTAATGTACTGCTGTTATTTGTTCACTTTTCAGTTGCAAGTTTAGTGTTAGTACACACATTCGTTATTGCTCTCGCTTTCATTGTTAAAATTCACACTTGTAAATTTCACTACTGTTATTTCTCTAACTTAGATTTTCTATAATAGTTCAATTTTGTTTTCAGTGTCCTTTAGTACAACGAAGATTCCTGATGAGTGTTGTACGAAAACTTGTTTGAATCCCTTTCTTTCTCTACACAATTTCTTCACATTTTTCATCGTTTTATTGCACATTGTCTCCACAGTTTTACAATACATGAATGCAGTGTACACAAATGTCGATCCAGCTTGTATTACTGATTGTGTAACAGTCCAACTAACTTCAGTAGTCATTCTTGGAATAAGCAATGATCCTTGCCATAATGCATTCTTATATACATGAACAAGCAATGATGGACATAACACCTAACAGCAGCAGCGTGATAATAGCAGGTGATAAGTGTATCCTATTCCTAGTGTTAGTAGTAACAGTGAATCTGTTACACCATTCCCCCCTCTCAACTGTCAGAACAGTACCAATTCGAAGGAACAGTTATGGTAACTAATGATCATGCATGGATATGTGGAATGCATGGTAGCCGAAAACAACACTGATGAACTCAAGATCCAGTGCATGTCCTCTGCAAATAACGCCTGGCTGGCAGGGAAGCACTATCCTAATCATGCAGAATGCTACATTTCTATTGCAACACGTAGAAACTAGCAATACAACTGTGGCTGCCAATTAAATAGCAATTTTATGAAAAACGGTCCAGGTAGGTTTTCAGCGGAATAATAGCGTTTCCTGCTTCATCCATCAAGTATTCCTCCGGCTCCCAGGTGGCATCTCGGTAGCCCTTCCATTTCACTAGGTACTGCGTGCGCCGTCCTCTCTTCTTGTGCGACAACACCTTTTCGACAATGTACCGCGTATGGCCATCCGCATCGGTTAGGGGTGGAGGTGCCGGCTGAGTACGGCCCGGTATCTCATTGCCATGGTACAGCTTGAGGGCAGCAATATTGAACACTGGATGGGCCCGAATGATTCTTGGAAGAGCTAATCTGTACGCATTCGGGGCCACTTTCTTCTGCACTTTGAACGGCCCATACCACTTGAGCCTTAATTTGTGTGAAGGCCTGTCTCGTTCCTCGGGCGTCAGCAGGAAGTCCCTGAAGACCAACACCTCATCCCCCTCCTTCAGGGCGTCCTCCACCCGTCCTCGATCCGCATACAATGATTGCCGGGCCTGCGCCGCCACGATGGCATCCTGTGCCTCACGTAGTGCCTCTACGCGGCCATCCAGCCATGACAGTGGACCATTCGTGTCCATGCCAGCTCCAGCTTTCTGCTTCGTCAATAAGCTCGAGGGAGTAACTGGATGGCATCCATGGTTGAGGAAAAATGGCGTGTTACCTGTTGACGCTTGATCGGCATTGTTGATCGCAAACTCACATAGCGATAGGAGTTCATCCCAATTGTTTTGCCTATGGTTGACGAAAGCTCTTAGCGTATCCTCAATGACACGGTTCACACGCTCAGTCATGCCATCGGTCTGCGGGTGGTTGGCCGTGCTCATTTTTAGCTCCACGCCAAGAATACTGAAAACCTCCTTGAAGAACGCCGACGTGAATCGCGGATCTCGATCACAAACTATCGTTTTGCTCAAGCCATGGGCAGCAAACACATGATCCACGTACAATCGGGCTGCCTCCTTAGAGTCAACATGAACAGTCGTCGGGATCAGGTGCACATACTTCGTCAGACGGTCCACAAAGGTTAGAATGGCGCTATGTCCTCGGCAGGTCAGCGGCAGTGCCATGATGAAATCCATGCTGATGTCTGTCCAGGGCTGTTCGGGGACTGGAAGGGACTGCAACAGTCCTGCCTTGGTCTGGCTACCCTTTACGCGTTGGCACCGGTCGCAAGATTTAACGAAGTCCTTCACAGTACTTCTCATGCCTGGCCAATAGAAGTATCTGCTCAGCTTCAGGTAGGTCCTGTCTCTCCCCGGATGGCCGGCCGTCAGGCAATCATGATTCTGTTTGAGCAGTTGCAGCCGTACCGGACCGCGAGGAATGCAGAGGCGAGCATCGCCCGATGTTACTAGGTACAGCCGCCGGTCCACACTGTTCCAGACGTATCGCTCATGCATGGCGTCTTCGCTGCAAGCCATCAAGCGCTTGATTACTGGCGAAAGCTCTGGGTCACTATCATACCCTGCTGAGATCTGATTCGCAATTCCTTGATTCACATCCAGAGAGAACTCGATTCCATTCAGTTCCAAGTCTGGTCGACGTGACAACGGGTCTGCTATGTTACACTTCCCTGGCTTGTGATGTACCGTGTAGTCATAGTCGGCCAGGAATTCAATCCATCGAGCCTCTCTCTTGGTTAAGTTTGGTTTGGTCCTGAGGTAGACAACTCCCATGTTGTCGGTGTAGAGTTGAAAGTGGCGAAATAGGTAGACTCGCCAGCACTGCGGGGCGTACACTACAGCCAAAGTTTCTCGCTCGGCGGCCGTGTAATTCCGTTCGGCAGAAGACAGCTTTCGGCTCACGTAAGCCACAGGATGCCAGGACTGGTCCTCTGCTTGCTGCGTTAAGACTCCTTCCACAGCAAAGTCACTTGCGTCAGTCTCAACGCGGAAATCCTGACTGACGTTTGCTAGTCGCAACACTGGTGCATCCAGCAGAGCAGACTTCAATCGCTCAAATGCCTCCTGTCGAGTCTGATTCCACTCGAAGCGCACATGTTTCCCTGTCAGTTCCTCCAGGGGTTTGGAGATGGCCGAGAAATGGTTAATGAACCTTCGAAAGTAATTAGCGAATCCCAGAAACTGTCTTACGTGCGTGACCGTCGTCGGGACAGGCCAGTTATGCACGGCCTTGATCTTCTCTGGATCTGGAGAAATGCATTGGCCGTCTATCCGGTGCCCAAGAAACAGAACGTCTGTCCGGCCGAATTCACATTTAGACGGTTTGCAATATAGCTCATTCCTCCTGAGGGCGTTTAAGATGGTTCTGACATGATCGAGGTGCTCCTCCCATGATTTGCTGAATATGAGGATATCGTCTAGAAACACCACAACGAATTTACGCAGGTATGGCTGGAGGACACTGTTCATCAAGGTTTGGAATGTTGCCGGGGCATTTGTTAGGCCGAAACCCATCACTGTGAACTGAAAGTGACCGAATGGGGTATTTATTGCTGTCTTCGGAATATCTGTTTCTTCTATTCGAATCTGATTGTAACCGGACCTCAGATCTAGCTTGGTGAAATACGCACTGCCTTGGACGGTATCAAAGAGGTCGTCAATATTCGGTAGGCATGCCTTGTTCTTAATGGTTATGCGGTTTAGCTCCCGCCAGTCGCATACCATTCGAAGTGTTCCATCCGCTTTCTTTACGAAGAACACAGGGGCTCCGTATGGGGATTTGCTGGGCTGGATGAATCCTCTACGGAGCAGCTCGGTGAGCTGAGCTTGAAGCTCATCCATCTCTGGTTTTGGTAAACGATATGCTGCACGAGATGGCGGTTTAGCTCCTTCTTCCGTTTTTATCTCGTGATCTGCGCCTCTTCTGGGTGGCAGCTTGTTTGGAAGCTCATCGGGAAGGACGTCCCCGAACTCCTTCAGCAGGTCCTTGAAATCCTTCTGATCCTCCCTACCCGGACTATCCACCGTCTGTGGCTCGTCCGGATCTGCTGTCACATACGCTAGGATTCCTTCTGCGCCACCTCTCATTGCATGCCTAGCCTGCTTCCCTGAGATGAGGAACGTCTCGATCGGTGGGTTGGATTTGTCCGTGCCATCACTTTCACTCGGTTGACAGATGATGGATCCACCCTCCAGCTTGATTTCATTGGTACGAAAATTGATCTGTGGGTTCGTCCGGGTCAGCCATGGTTTGCCGAGGATCACGTCATACCGCGTCATAGGGAATACTAGGAACTGTTGGTGCTCGCTAAAGTCGCCGACTACGGTCTTCAAGCTGTCCGTTTTCGTAATAGGCTGTGAGCGGACCGATCCATCAGCAAGTGTGACGTTCAGGACGTCGCTACCGGTTGTTGTGGAGATGTTGTGCTTCTTGACAAAGTCAGTTGAAATGAAGTCGTGGGTTGACCCAGAATCCAGTAGCATGGTAACGCGACGTCCATTTATCTTGCCCTGGACGCGCATTAGGTCGTGTTCGTTGTCGGCGGAAATGCTCCCTGTGCTGGCGGTTACTTCATTAGGCCGGCCAACAGTATCAGGTGACGAATGCTTGACAGGCGAGGCTTGAATTTCGGTCTCCTCGAGGCGTGGTTCCTCATTTGCTAAGGGGCTGAATTTGTTCTGAACTTTGATTCGTGGCCTATTCCTGGGTGCTCTCGTGTTCGCCAGTAGTCGCACTCCCTTCCTTACTGGCGTCCATCGTTTAAAGAAGGCTTGCTTGTGGCGTTCCTCCCTCCTTCTGGACAGAATCTGGCAATATGGCCGGGTTTCCTGCAGGTGAAACACAGCCTTGAACGACCCTCTGGCTCCCTGGTTTCTCTCCCACCGGATGGTGTTGGTTGGCTTGACCAGGGTCCAGGCTGGCGCCTCTGATGCCCTGGTGCGCGCACTGCCTTGGCGTAGCTTGCTTGGGCTAGCCGCATCGACTGGTCTGCTGAGACCGCAGCTCGTATGGCTTGGGCCAAATGTTGCGGATGCTCCCTAAGTACCTCACCGCTTAGGCCCTGAGCCAGCCCACGCGTGAACAAGATAGCTCTGGAGTGGTCATCAAGCTCGGGAACTTGTAAGCTAAGCCGCGAAAATTTGTTGATGTATTCGTCAAGAGTCTCATCTTGGTGAAGAGCGAATAAGTCGATGCGCGCTTGTTCCCTGTCATAAACCGGGCCGTACACTTCTCCCAGCTTGCTCTTCAGGTCTGGCCAGTCGGAAAACAGCGTGTTTGCCTCCTGATAGGCGATAAACCAAAGACGAGCGTTGCCCTCCAGAAAACTCGCCGCGTAGCTCAAGCGCTCCTCCGCGTTGTCCAGCTGCAGGGACTTCATGGCGAGTTCGATGGCGAAGGCCCACTCCTTGAACTCTCTTGTATCTCCACGAAACACAGGCGGAGACTTAACATGGCGCATGCGTGGCCTCTCTCCGCTGGGAGCTTGAGCACGTCTTGGCGTTTGATCTGCTCCATCGCACTGACCGAGTGCGATAAGGTGATTCAGACGCTTCTGAATCTCGAATATACCGTAGGCGACTAATGCGGCCACTGCGCATAGCCCGAACATGACGAAAAGAAAAACCATCCTCTGCTACCAGTGTAACAGTCCAACTAACTTCAGTAGTCATTCTTGGAATAAGCAATGATCCTTGCCATAATGCATTCTTATATACATGAACAAGCAATGATGGACATAACACCTAACAGCAGCAGCGTGATAATAGCAGGTGATAAGTGTATCCTATTCCTAGTTTGTTTGTTTTTTTACGAGAAACCACGAACCTCGAGAACAGAATACTGCATGGTAGAGGTGGTTGCAGACGCAACTGTGGTGGTGAAACTGGAGCATCTCCGCCGACCTGAGGTCTCGGCTTCAGCGACACTTCAGAGCACCAAAAACTTGGGAGGAGTAGGCACAGGGGGAGGGGAGGGGGGGGGTACATTTATATAGAGGAAGGAAAAACGGAAAGATGATACATGTGATAGAGGAAGAAAAAAATAAAAATAAAAATAAAAAATAAAAATAAAAAATAAAAAAAATAATAAAAAAATAAAATAATAAATAAAAAAGGGGGGAGCCAGGGTGCAAGCAGAGAGGGTGTTCAGGGAGTGTTCAGAGGGCATCTGTGGCTGAACGCCAGTCTCGGCTGCGGAGCGACTTGTAGGCGCCTTCCTTGAATGCCTGCATTCCCTTCTGCGTGGGAAGGTTGCGTAGCAGGGCAGATGGGAGACGATTCCAGTCTTGGATCGTGGCATGGGGGAATGATCGGAGAGCACTATTACGGGCTCCGGCGGGCAGTGTCGGTGCTAGTTTAGTGTTAGTAGTAACAGTGAATCTGTTACAGATTGCGGTTATCAAATATATTATTGTTGTCTCCTCGCCCTTTAGAACTAAATATTGCGACAGAGCTTTCGGCCATATTTTCAATTCATTGCATTCCCAACTCATCACAACCACGCGCTCTTCAGCCGAACCATACAGACACCAGCTCGCCCTTTGTTCAATTATTATTATTATTATTATTTGAACTGGTTTGAGGGAAAAGACACAAACGGGAAAAGTCTGAAGAAAAAATTGACTGTCACCACCAGGACTCGAACCAGGGACCCTCGCTTGTAGCCAGCGATGCTCTAACCACTGAGCTATGGTGTAGTCGTCATCCCAGCAGAGACCGTTCAACATCTTCTTCAGACTTCGTAACTCACACTTCCTGTGAATCCACACAGGCGGGTGGGACGCAGCCCTCACTGTAACCCACACATATTATTATTATTATTATTTTAATATGGCAATAAGTAGGACGAGCTGAAGCGACATGTGGACTACTTTATTAACAATGTAAGCGATGGAGACGATGTAAGAAACAATCCTCGCTCTCCCTCGCTCCCCCTCTCTCCCCCTCTCCCCCTCTCTCCCTCTCTCCCTCTCTCCCTCCCTCCCTCCCTCCCTCCCTCCCTCAGGCAGCACTTCAACCCAGCGGGTGCAACGATCAATGCAGGTGAACAGATAGATCTACCTACTTTTGGTATCTCGCTGCATTCGATTGTAGAAACTGGATCCCGATCCCCGCCGACCAGATCACTCGATCGGACGGATACAATCGAATGTGCACAACCGATAATCCGTTTCAAGGCCTTAGCAACCGCGTTGCTACAGCTCATCCCGTAGTATCTGTTGCAAAAGAAGGATCCACGAGCGGGATTCGAACCCAGCACCCCTGTCTTTCCGGGACAGTGCCCTACCGATTAGGCTACCGGGGATCACACACACTCGATCATGGGTCCTTCTTGCTACACTGCTCCCCCGCCCCAACAGGCTGTGTCCTCACGCCGTACCTAGCTCGCGGGGGGTACGATGGGTCGTGGGTTCGAGCCATTGCCAGGCGCCAATGTTGCAAAAGAAGGATCCACGAGCGGGATTCGAACCCAGCACCCCTGTCTTTCCGGGACAGTGCCCTACCGATTAGGCTACCGGGGATCACACACACTCATGGGTCCTTCAGTGTAGCAAGAAGGACCCATGAGTGTGTTGGCGGGGGAGCAGTGTAGCAAGAAGGACCCATGACTCATGAGTGTGTGTGATCCCCGGTAGCCTAATCGGTAGGGCACTGTCCCGGAAAGACAGGGGTGCTGGGTTCGAATCCCGCTCGTGGATCCTTCTTTTGCAACATATCTGTACGCGTTGTGGTAAACTCTTGACCTAGTGTACGCATATTGCGAGTTTTTGAGGAAGTGCGAGTCGTACTATCGAAATGAATCTGTCGAATCCGTCGAATCCGTCTCTGGGAGGTGGGTTGACTGGATCCGAATCCGTGCTCTCGGGATCCGGATTCGTACAATCGAACATGCACAAATTTGGCGAATCCGGGTCCGGGGCTGATGGATTCGTACAATCGAACATACTCCCTGCTTGACACTAAAATCTCGAACAGGTCATTCAGTGGTCACCAGGCCAGGTACAGTTTTCCACAATTATTATTTTAGATTATAAATGGTGGTGGGAAGGGAGCAGCTACCTGCCAGCAAACCTGGGATACAGATGCCGAGTGGGGACACCATCGTCTAGTAGTACTAGTAGTAGGAGGCTCTAGTCTAGGTAGAACTGCAGTCTACACGGCATACAGCTGACATTTTCAGTGACTGCGAAATGGAGTGGTTTCTGTCTCTTGCCATCTTCACTACTCTCTTGTGCTTTGGCCATGTCAGGCTTGTTGACGCTCAGAGCTCGACGTCGACATCGAAAGTAATGTATGGCCCGTGCACCACGGGTTCAGTCTGTAATGCTCGAAGTAATAGTGATACGCACGATTTTATCCTCGGTGGCTTGTTCCCAGTGCATAATGTCGTCTGTAATGGTACCCTCTCGATGGAATCTTTGCAGTGGGTTATTGCCATGGAACAAGCTGTAAACAAAGTTAATGATGACGAAATAATCAAAAGAGGCCAAATAAGCTTGAAAATGGGCTTCGAGATTCGGGACACGTGTCGCACTGGAGAAGTAGCCCTGTCGCAGGTTTTGTCCTTGATGGGTATGGAATCCACAGCCTCAGGCCCAGGTGCTGCTTGCTCATCATCAGGTGGAAGTTCATCAAAATTTGTCGGAATTGTAGGTCCTTTCTCAAGCTCAGTCAGTATTCAGGTTACGAGATTGCTGCAACTCTTCAACAAGCCAATGGTCAGCTTTGGATCTACTAGCCCGCAGCTGAGTGATAAGAACAAGTATCCGTATTTCCTTCGGACACTGCCTTCGGACACGTTTTTGGCACGTGCCATAGTGCGTGCGGCGCGACATCGCGGCTGGGCGTTCATCAACATTGTATTCACGCGGGACGCGTTTGGCCAGGACGGCTCAGCGTCTGTGTTCAGCGAAGCCCAAGCCGCGGGCATCTGCATCGGAAGTATGACTGGGCTGCGGGAGGTATCAACGTATAATAATGCAGAGGGGCTTGCCGACTATCATAAAGCTTGGACATCACTGCTGGATTCAGTTCCTCAAAACAACAGCACCGTAACGGTTCTCTTCACGCAGGAAACCAACACCAAACATTTCTTCTTGTACGGACAGAGGAACGAAACTGTACGTGACCGAGCTTTGGCCAAGAACATCACCTTTCTCGGTGTCGACTCGTGGGGTGACATCTTGACGGCAGTCGTGGATGAGAAGAAAATGCCGTTACAGGCGGCCCTGGGAGCGGTCAGTCCAATTCCATTTAACAAAATTGTAACAGATTTTGACACACATCTGATGTATGGACTACCAAGTTTGGAAACAGATCAGTTCAACCCATGGTTGGCAGAAGCCTGGAACCAAACTTTCAAGTGTAGGCTGACTGACGCTGCGTGCGGAATGAACCGCCTTACCGATGAGCCTGATTACGTTCAAAGCAGTAAGGTGGCCATGGTGTATGATGCTGTCTTTTCGTTTGCCTACGCTCTCAATGACATCTTGAACAATAGAACTCTGTGTAGACAAGCGACAAAAGCTTGTCCTGCTCTCAAAGATGGTAAGCGTCTGCTCGAGGCATTGCATAAAGTCCGGTTTAATGGGCAAAATTCTGATAGCTTCCAGTTCAACAAGAACGGTGACCCGCTGGAATCCAAGTATGCCGAGAAGAACATGGTATACAACTCCAGCACGAAGAGTGTTAGTTTTCCCACTGTGGGCATTTACAGTGCCGTTGAAACCAATCACAGCGTCACCAGCTGCGCACTGCTCGACGACTTTCTCTACAGCGCGGGAGTGTGCTACAGCGTAAATTTCTCTGGCTCGTCGACGGGGAGAGCAGTTATCTGGAACGACGGTACCTCCAGTACGCCAATCTCGGTCTGCTCACTGGACTGCGCACCCGGCCAGGAGCGGCGGAGACAGAAGCGGACGGAGCAGAGTGACCTGACTTGCTGCTGGCAGTGCAGCGATTGCACTGGCAACCTGTTCTCGAATCAGACAAACTCGGACGACTGCACGTCGTGTCTGGACACCGAGAAGGTGGTCAGAAACACGGCCAGTAAGAACGTCCAGTGCAACTCCCTACCTGTTCAGGTTTACACTATCACTCATCCGCTGGCATTGGTAGTGGCCGTGCAGGCAGCGGCTACCAAGGTCGTCGTTGTTGTGATGCTGGTCGCTCAGTTCCTGTGGTGGGACAACGACCGCTACCTGCCGTGGCCGGTGAAGGCCGTGCCCACGGCCATCTCTCTGGTCGGCGTCTTCATCACCTTGGTCGCTGCACAGCTGTTTGTGCTGCAGCCCACGGCCGCGCTCTGCTCGCTGCGTTTCTCGCTGGCTACTTGCGGCCTCACCCTGGCCTTGGCCCCGATCATCATCTTTGTCTGGGAGTGGTATGTTTCAACTACCAACTTTTTTCATGAAGCCTACACGGCTGACTCCACCTATTACATGCGCGACCAGGCAGCGTCCAGCCAAGGCAACAGCCAGCAGCTGCAAACTGATAGTCACCATCAGGAAGCGCAGGTGGTGGAGGACCCGATCGATGATCCGGCAGCACCAGTGGCTGGGTGCGAGGGCGAGCGACAGCAGCGCGAGAGCAGAACTGAATCCGTGACCGAGGAGCCACACCGCAGCTTCTCCAAGCTGCCGGTGGACAGCGCGAGCAGCCCGGTTGCTGGCGTGCCGACCGACAAGGCAGGGTTCACCTTGGGGTCGTGGCTCAAGTCCATGATGGTGTTCGTCTTCCTGTTCGCCTGCCTGCTCGTCGTGTCCACGTTGTTGAACAGCCCCGACATCAAGGACGGTGTCCTGCCGCACGCCGAAAGAACGCTGACATGTAGCGACTCTGGTCCTGTGCTGTTTGCGTTTGGCTGGGTAGTGCTACTTCTGGTGATGTTGGTGTCCGCTACGCTCGTTGCCGTAAAGGCCATCAAGGCCGACGACAACACGTTTGAAGCTGACCTCATCAAGACGGCAATGTTCAGCGTGCTCATCTGTACTGTGTGCGTGGTCGCGTGCACGGCTGTCTACACGTCTGGTCCTATTGCCATCATTAGAAGCGGCTCGTTCAGTCTCGCGTCTTGCCTGATCAGCTTGTCGCTGATCGGAGTGGTACACGGGCCTCGCTTCTACTATATATTTCGCCACCGGATTCAGTTGCGGCAGAAGTTTGAGGATGCCGTGACGGAGGATACCGATCTACCATTGAAGGAGATGCCGCAAGATAGCTCAGGTCACGCACCAGTAGCGCCACAGGACTCCTTCAAGACACCACTTTCGTTTCGTCGTGGCGAGTCAGCTGGCGTAGGTGAGTCACCTCTGGCACAGTCCTAGAGTGATTGCAGCGAAGTCACCCTACCCCGGGCACAGTCCTTGAGTGATTGCAGAGAAGTCACCCCACCCCGGGCACGGTCCTGGAGTGATTGCAGCGAAGTCGCCCTACCCCGGGCACAGTCCTTGAGTGATTGCAGAGAAGTCACCCCACCCCGGGCACGGTCCTGGAGTGATTGCAGCGAAGTCGCCCTACCCCGGGCACAGTCCTAGAGTGACTGCAGCGAAGTCACCCCGGGCACGGTGCTGGAGTGATTGCAGTGAAGTCACCCCACCCCGGGCACAGTCCTTGAGGGATTGCAGAGAAGTCCCCCCACCCCGGGCACGGTCCTGGAGTGATTGCAGCGAAGTCACCCCACCCGATTTGGGACTGGTGCAAGGTTATCCGAATGTAGACTTATGTCCGTCTGTTAGTTCCACTTCATTTCTGCTCATATGTGTAGCCAAAGTTGGCGGCACCGTTCACATGCCAAGTGTTTGTCTGGAGTTTTCAGAAATCTTTTCTTCTTTTCCGTTTTTATTAGCATGCGTATGCGTTGGTGTCTGCACGCTCTGTGTGTATAGGTGGATGTGGGCGTTCGAGCGCGAGTATCGCGAGTTTGTGCGTCTGTTTGGTCATGTGTATGTGTGTGTGTACGTGTGCTTGTGTGTGTGTGTATGTGTCAGTGTCTGTGTGCGTTTGCATGTGTGTCTGTGTGTAGGCTTGGGTGTATGCCTGAGCGTGCATGCACACAGGCATTTGTGCATGGCTGGAGGAGCTGCAGAATACTTTGCTGCCCTGCGCGCCCCGCTCTTGCCAGTATGACAAGTACTTGCCATCTGCCTGGCATCCTCTAATAGCTGATCGTGCCATGCAGCGTGTTCAGCAACCTACAACCTATATTAACCCTAGAGTATTAATTTAGTTCTTTTTTCATGAGTTCAACGCAATGTGTGTTTTTCTATAACCGCCGAATACCTTCTTCACGCCACTCTGCTCTTCAGAGAGTGCTGCCAATTTCATAACCACCTGCCGTCCTTAGAGTAGATACTTTGTTTACGTATATATTTGCAACGCAGACATTCCTTAGACGGGTCTTTGACTTGCGCTTTGGTTCCGCTCTACACTTGTTACAATCTTGACTATACCCCTTGTTGTGTGCGACTGCCATTGTAGCTAGCTCTTCGGTGTACTCACAATATAGTGATTACATGCATCATGCTCTAGTTTAGCGAGAATAGTCTCTTCCCTCTTTGTTTTCTTCCCGCGCAACAGTTTGTTATTCTATTTTCTGTGTTGGAACCCTGGATGACATGTACATGCGGTTTATGTTATTGTATGTTCTGTGTTGGAACACTGGATGACATGCACAAGCATGTATTTTGTATTTCGTTGTTATATATTTTTATAGAGTATTTATTTCGCAATCCAGCGGCCACGGGTTTCTTCTTCGTCTTGTATTGAGACTGTGTATGCCTGTGCGTGTGTGTGTGTGTGTGTGTGTGTGTGTGTGTGTGTGTGTGTGTGCGACTGTGCGTGCGTGTGTGTGTGTGCGTGTGTGTGTGTGCGTGTGTGCGTGCGTGTGTCTGTGTGCGTGTGTGTGACAGTGCATCTAGTGTCTGCTTCTGCCAAAGCAGCGTGCTGTCTATACTGGTTACCCCAGCAAGTGTAGGGTGTGCATAGATAACTGTCTTGGCCGTCCTAACGTTATTCTGATGTACTCCGTGTGGTGTAGACCAGGTGTGCATTGGTGTGCATTGGTGGTCGATTCACATGGCTTCGCCAGTTGTGTGCATTGGACAGTTATCTGGCGCTTGTCTGCTTCAATCAGAGTCAGATCCGCTACCGTTGCTATAAAGAGAAAATCCGGGCTGTGGGTTCACTTCCTGTGCATTTGCAGATTTGCTTGCTTCTCTTGCGACGGGCGTATACATGGTACATGGTATGACTATGTGTGACTTCATGTGTGTGTGTGTGTCTGTGTGTGTGTGTCTGTGACTGTGTGTGTGTGTGTGTGTGTGTGTCAGTGTGTGTGACTGTGTGTGTGTTTGTGGGTCTGTGTGTGTGACTGTGTGTGTGTGGGTCGGTGTGTGTGTGTGTGTGAAAAAAGCCAGAAAAAGCCACTTCATAGCTGTGTGGTATAGACCAGGCTGAATAGTGGCGGTCAATTCTTCAGACTTGCAAGTTGTTGAATGGTGCAATCCCAGCACAAGCTGCTATGGCTTCTGCTGTAGCATCGCTATCATCGCCTTCGGCGATGGGCGTCCAATGGTCCAATGGTGTGTGTGTGTGTGTGTGTGTGTGTGTGTGTGTGTGTGTGTGTGTGTGTGTGTGTGTGTGTGTGTGTGTGTGTGTACAAGGTGTACAAGGTGTACATGGTATGCGGACCGTGCGACCAATATGTATGGCTGCACATTAGGTGAACCAAGTAACTTAGTTCAACCAACATCGGCTGACATAAGGCGACCCATTGCTGGCTGGGTTGGCAGGTGGCACATGTGTGTGTGGGTGTGGGAAAAATAGAGATTCGCTGGCCAGAAAAAGCCTCTTCTATTAGCCGTGTGGTGTAGACCAGGCTAAAATCAGCCTTGCAAGCTGTTGAATGGGGTAATCCCAGCACAAGTTGCTATGTCTATATTAAACATAGCTGTTCGCTATCATCGCTTCTGGGCAGGTTTAGGGGGTGCCTGTGGGTGTGTATTTCATGTGTTTGCGTGCGGGCGTACGTACGTACGTTTTGGTTAGGCACAAACTCTTTTAAAGCCAGCTGCCGATCAAGTCCCAGAGGCAGAGGTTCACCACAAACTGATCGGCAGGAGGCGAATGAAGGAAGCGAAAATGACCGCACCTGAAATGAACGCACAGAACAAAACCCAAGAAAAGATACTCGGAAATGTTGTTTTCTTCAAGCGGTGGGATCATGGGAAAGCTGCTGAACAAAAGTAGGTGTGTAGCAGCAGGTCCGGCTGATCACTTCAAGTGTTTTGGAAACACATATGTAGTGATACAATGCCATAAGTGCCCAGAATTAACCCTGTCCGGATTATGCGTTTTTGAAGGGTCAAAATTAGGGCTCAAACGGTTAGTCCGATTAACCGGTTGCAGACCGGTTACGAAGAATTAACGGTTAACCGATAAAGATAACGGTTACGCAGTAACTTTTCAGTCAATTTTTCAAGTATCAGGTCGTTGCAAAGTATGCACTTTCGCAGGCTGTCGCACGCGTACGCAATTAATAGAGAGGTTCCGCACTACGTAAAGTTGAGCAACTTTACGTTAGTGGGCGGGAAAAACCCGTGAATTCGCGAGTTTGCACTCCACTTACGGAAAGTTGTCTACGGAGAGTACGTAGATAGGACTCTGATAACGTAGCTGGTCCGTAAGTGGATTGGGGTACAAATTTGTGACTCTCTCCCCAGGTCGATCTGGTCGTACACTGCCGCGTTCGGAGTTGCCAAGGGCAGCTACGTGATTTGAAAACTCCGTATGGCGGAACCCAGATCCGCATGCAGTTTACGTAAGACTTTCCGTAGATCGACTACGTTTTTTACTAACGTAATTACGTTATGCGGAACCTCTCTATTTCTGGGCTGTCAACTCGGTCATATCTGGTCTCTTGGTGTGAGAGTATTGTATGAATGAGCATGCAAGAGAATGTACATGTGTGCGTTGTACTGAATAGGGTACATTTTTTGAATGAGTATAGTCAAATATACGGTTAAAAAGGAGTCCGCATGATTGCCGTGGCGTATAGGTTTTAACCGTTAAACCGACCGTTAGCTTAGCAGTTAACCGTTAGGGGTAAACCGTGACCGTTTGAGCCCTAGTCAAAATGGAAATGTTTATTTTTTGGAAATTTACCCAAAATGCTAAAAAATATTTTAAAACTCGGATGTTGAGCCATAAATAAATGTAGAAGAGAAAAGGACATATCGATACGAGTTAAGAGTAACTCTCCATCACTGTAACATGATACTATATACAGTCAGAAAGTGCAATAACTAGGCACAAAACTGACAGAGTACTGAAACATTCGACGTCCTGACACGTGTGAAACAGCTTGTTTTGTAGTCAACTAGTCCATCACAATGTCATGCATGAGGAGTACTGTAGGAGTTTGGCTTTCGGCTTGTACAATTCGTTTTCGCAAAGCTTCCCTTTCTTTATTTATCTTTGATATTTATGACCCACCCAAGTTGGGTGGTGTGCTGCTTTGCTGCTTCGAATTGTAGTTAGACCGCTTTGTCAAATATCGTACTGGTCTCGTCATCGTCCAGTAACAATCGACATTCTTTGTTCCGTTGGGACTGTAGCTTTTGCTCGTTTTCGTTGCGCTTGCCTTCCCCTCTTTGGTCTTTCCATAACCTTGAACCTTCCAAGTTGGAAGGCTGTCGGTTAGCGCTACGGAGATGTGTTGAAGCTAGGTGTCAGGACGTCGAATGTTTCAGTACTCTGTCAGTTTTGTGCCTAGTTATTGCACTTTCTGACTGTATATAGTATCATGTTACAGTGATGGAGAGTTACTCTTAACTCGTATCGATATGTCCTTTTCTCTTCTACAAATATTTTAAAAATTCAAAATTTCACCAAAAATGCGAAAATTATGCTGCTGTTACCATGGCAACCAAAATGGCGTAAAACTTGAATCCCTTGTTCCATGTGCACGTGGAGGAAGCGCGTGCATAGGATGTGGTTGTTTTCGATAGTCGAAAGGAATCGCAGGGTCTATTCCCCAGCACGCAGTTTGCTTACCGCCGAGCCCACTTTACCGAGGATGCGCTGGTTTTAGCGGTGGACAGATGGAAAGACGCACAGTCCCTGCGAAAAACGGTCAGTGTTGTTATGGTCGACATGTCTAAAGCATTCGACCGAGTCCAACATGAACGTCTCGTCATACACCTACACTCACTGGGTTTTCACGGCAAGGTTCTGGAGTGGCTCGTGAGCTACCTGTCCGGTCGACATCAGCGGATAAAGGTCGGAGCCGAGTTATCGCCCCAAACAGCTTGCAGCCGAGGCGTGCCGCAAGGGAGTGTCCTTGGCCCCCTCCTATTTGTATTATATACTAGAGCCACTAGCGACATTCTACCAGCCGCTATCGCCCATCAGGAGTTTGCTGACGACATCGTAATAGAATTTTCACACGCAAATGTAGCACTTGTTGTGTATTTCCTCTCGAACGCAGTAACCGCGCTAGCGGAATGACTTGGAGACATTTGTCTTCTTCTGAACAAGAAGAAGACCCAAGTAATGTTCTTGAAGCCTCGAGGGCAACAAGATCCAGTCGATCGCGTCTGCTGCAATGGAGATGAGCTTGCCACAGTGTCATCCGCAAAATACCTTAGTGTCATTTTCGACGACGACCTGAGCTGGCGGTCCCACATCCAACACCTTGCTAGCTAGACAGGGAAGGCCGTAAGTCGTCTATGGCGACATGGGGATGCACTTAGCATCACGGCCCACCGGATATGGTATGTTGCCATGATACAAGCCAAGCTGTGCTACGCCGCAAACGCCTTCTTCCCCTCGCTGTCTGCCGCTGTCCTCACCCGGCTCGAAAGATTGGCGAAGTCCGGGGTTCGAGCAATCCTACGACTGCGGAACCCGATCGCGACTCAGCCGCTACGAGAGAGACTCTCATTGTCCACCATTGAGAGATTGTTTCAGCGAAAGCTCCTCATGTTTGTATTCCGTTGCCTGCACTCTCTGTCAGGTCACTGGTTCTCGTCTTTCTTCACCCCAACCGCACCTTCTCAAGAAGATCATGACCGAAGGGCCACTCGCGGACAGGTGACATGGCTCTTACGTGTCCCCTTTCTTCCGGGTCCTGCTGGACGGTCCTCCATCCGTTTCCAAGGTGCCATTCTCTGGAATAAGCTGCCGGCTGAAGTTAGATGTGTATCACAAAAGGATGAATTCAAGAGCACCATCTGAGTCGCTGACCCTTCCTCTTTGTGTCTTAGCCTCTAGAACCGCTAGTTCTTCAGTTCCCTCTTTTTCTGCACGATTGCCTGGTTTGTAAGTTCTCACCTCTTCTCTGCACCATTGCCTTATGCTCTATGTATGTGCACCATTACCTTCCGGAACGCTGTATTTTTGTTCTCGCATCCTTTCTGGATATTTGCCTCCGCTTTATCTGTAATCGTCAGGGAAATCTCGCATAACAACTAAACTATCGTAATCCGACATCATCATTATTCATTTTTCTCATATCTTTCTCATACATATTCATATCGCAGATTTCTCGTTTTTGGTAGGAATCGGGAATCGGAGAATCCTTTCTTCGGTGAGAAGGCAGTATTGCCTGTGCCCTGAGCGAATTGAAATAAAAGAATACAACAACAACAACAACAACAACAACAACAACAATCGATCATTTTGTTGCAAAATATGCTCAAAATGTTGAAAAATGCTGAAAAACCCCAAAATGCGAAAAAAAAGCTGAAAACCCCAAAATGCGAAAAACATGCAAAACATAATCCGGACAGGCCTACCCAGAATGCAGGATGTTGCACCCTAATTTCAATTTTTCCGGCGCAGGGGGGGGGGGGCACCCCCATCCACCCGGACCACCTCCAATGGCAGCATGCGCAGTGCTACGAGCCTGAAGAGCACTGCATTTCTTTTCAGCAGCTCAATGTTTCCATTGGGACCTATTCAATGCAGTCCTGTTTGACATTGTGATGTTGTGCAAACAAGCGAATGTGCTCCTTGACCTACATGTACATCTAGTACTAGATCTGCGTAAGCCGCACATGGTGACATACAATGTTGGTAGTAGGGGATCACACACAGGCGTACGCACATGCACACAAACACCCCCCCCACACACACACACACACATGCACGCGTACACACACACACACACGCACGCGCACGCACGCACACACACACATACAAACACTTGTACTTGCACTTGCTCTCTGCCAAAACTGGTCACGCGGGTTGCTCTCCCCAGGAGAGGGGAGCTCGGAGAGAGAGAGAGAGAGAGAGAGAGAGAGAGAGAGAGAGAGAGAGAGAGAGAGAGAGAGAGAGAGAGAGAGAGAGAGAGAGAGCCTGAGAGACTCAAAAGGAATCTTGGAAAGATGACTGTTCGATGTTCGTTCAGCGGCACAACAAAGACGACAGTGCTGTGCTCGCCTGCACCGCGGTAAACTCGACTACAAGACATTCTAATACAGCTATAGACAGTATAGTGGATACGGTAGTTAGCTCAGCCTGGTCTACGGAACACTGGTGTGGCAGTGTGTGTAGCTACGGAGCCGTTTACACATCACATGATCACCCTCCGCACAGTCCGCGGGTAACGCACTAGTTTCACGAAGCAAGTACAGAGTTCCGCACTGGAAATGTCGACGAGTAAGTAGAGAGAGGCTTTTTGTAACTTAAAATTTGGCTTTCTCGTAGATCTACTCTTCAAAAATGTAATAGTGGTGTATTGGCACCCACTACAGTACTAGTAGTACTACACATGTAGTAGTCCCTACACTCGCGCCTGCTTAGCCGCACAGTCCGCGGGGAACGCACTAGTTTCACGAAGCAAGTACAGTCTACAGAGTTCCACCGCATGCGCACTGGAAATGTCGACGAGTAGATCTACGCGTAGATCATCTACGTAGAGAGCTACAAAGGCTTTCCTGACCTACTTGTAAGACTTAGTACTGTTGTGAACATGGAAATCCGGTCGCACGTCTAGCGGCCCCAGGGTCGGCTGGCCATGCACTGGCATGCAGCCGGCCGTGGGTAAGCGGTACACACTTGAATTATTACGGAGGATTAGCAAGACGAAATTCGCGTTCGCGTTCGCAAACATTCAGTTCACGAACTGGATTGCGAACTTTCGCATTTTTCGTTCGGAAAAGTAGTCGGAACACGAATCGCGGATTCGTGTCAGGGCAGTCATAAATTTACCACGCTGTACTGTCTGTACACAATGTCAATGTACGTCGTGTCAACGTCATGCATGTGCGAATTCTGTTTGCTAATCCTTCTCATAACCATGATAACGCGAATTCCCACGCCACGGAGTTCGACTTTCCTTGGAGTGCGAACGCGAATTTCGTCTTGCTAATCCTCCGTATTATTTTTATGCGCTGCAGCACGCTAGTCGCATCGGATCAACATGTGCCCTGCATGCACGCAGCGTTCTGTACGCGCTGAGGGCGCCGGCCCCGGTCAATCGACTGGATTTCCATGTCCGCTACAGTAGTATCGTACTCTTCAAACGGTCGTCGCCGTGGTGGTGTGTGTGTTCATGGTGTTGGCACCTACTGTAGCCTAGGCTGCCAGTGGTATAGATACTAAGATAGATCTACTCGCGCCTGCTTGCCTGGCCCTATATAATTATAAACCCTAGGTGCTATTTTTGTAACTGCTCTGACCGCCTGACTTGTAAAAGCCACATATTACAAGCATAGATAAACCTGGTTCTAGTTCACACACATAATTATTATTGGCTTGACAGCATGTATTATTTATTATAAACAAGGTGGAGGACACCGCGTGTCCGGAAACAGTGACCATTCTACAGCCATCCACGGTTGGTAGAGCCCCGGTCCGTCTGAACCGTATGGGTCTTAAACGAGGGTCAGAACCGGGTTTAGCCAACCGTGGATGGTTGTAGAAAGGTTTTAAAACTGTTTCCGGACATGGTGTCCTCCACCTTGTTACATGCCAGTGTCAAACCAACAATATAGTGACATAGTGTGTACTTGCTTGCTGCTGTTCGCACCAGCATTGATCATCTCACTTCACCATTCAAGCGCGTGCGCGCAACAAATCTCACCTTGTGCTGGAGGCAGCGTACATTACCAAGCCGAAGCGCCTGAACTGTGTGTGCATCTGAGAAGTACGGTATGTGCGAAAGTAACGTTAGTTGTCACTGTTTTGTAGTACCGTGGTCCCCACTGTTGTTCGACACTAGTACCGTAGTACGTAATACCAAGAGTCCATGTTTATGCACTCTTGCCAGTCTTGGTAATATGTATAGGATATTACCCAAGTACGAGGGTGTTACCTCCCGAATATCATCCCGACTGCGTAGCAGGAGGGATGATATGAGGGTACGGTAACACCCGAGTACGCGGGTCAATATCCTACTTATCCCAGGTACATCTACGCATTTTGGGGATCGACGCAACTGCGTTCTGAATACAATTACCAAGGTACAGCTATACCAAAAACAAGATGCTGCCTTTCTTTTCAATCCAGTCAAGGTTTGAGAGCGTTGGAGCTCGGGAGACAAGTTGCATTTTTGTAGTTGGACAAGTGTATTGACGAAGATTGCACTGTTATGATACATAGTCATTTGGTCCAAAGTAAGGGCCATACTTCAAGTCACGGTGAGATACAACGTCATTGTGGATGCTGGTGCTGACTTCCTTGTCATTGGATCGGCGTGGAACTTACTTTCAACGGTTTGGGATCCTTGCTGAACACTGTCCACAAGGTCCATGCAGGCAGTAACCACATTGTACTACATATCGTCGGACATAGGCACCAGTGAGTAAAGTGCATTTCGTTGTATCAAGACTCTTGGTTGTATCACTATCGGCCACTATGCAATCAGAAGAACGTTGATCTTTTTTATACCGTATTATAGGCATACTGGATTTGTAGCAGCATCTACGTTTTAGATTGTTCTTGTGGTTACTGGTGCTGGATACGTCATGATAATCACTGCGGGTCGCATCTTGCATCCATATCTTATCTACATCACACATGGATTGCTGAGCTCTTCTTCTTTCACACTGTTGAATATTCTGTGCAAGATTTTTCCTCTCACTTTCACGTCTTGTACTTTTCGAGTTGTTGCGGTATCTCTCCTTGCAATTACATGTAGTAATTTTCACTCGGATGGTGATACTTTGTGTAGTTTTCGAGTTTACAAAGAGTGAATGAGAACTGATGCACTTCGAAGTCTCCTTTGTGTCGTAGTGTTGAGTTGAATGGTGATTGGAGTTCGTTGTTTGTTTGTGTGGAATCTGGTTTTGGACGTAGTCGCGGAGGTAAGTTCTCTCCGTTCACTTTTACTGTACCGACGGTGCACTCTGCATTGGCATGCTCTCACCCTTTCACGGTTCTGTGTAGTGCATTTTGTTGCTGGGTTCTGATCCAAAGGACTCCAGTGGCAAGATGCATTGCATCGAATCGAGAGGGGGTGGGGGCATGCCAATGCAGGGTGCACCGTAGTAGGTACGGTAAAAGTGAACCCAGTTAATAATGAATATCATCCCGCGCGGGATTGTATTGGCTATTATTTCCCGGTCAGCAAGGCTCCTGATTGGCTGAAACAGGCCTATAGTACCGTACCATGGGATAATCATTGTTTCACTATGTGGTTGTGGCGCCACTAGCGCTATCTTTTAAAGCAGTGCTATCTTGGTCAATGCTCTGACCGCCAAATATGTAGTTGGCGCCACTAGCGCCATCTTTTAAGTGTCATTTTGTCAATCAGCGGCTCCGACCGCCAAACAAAGTGCCGGTTTATGGATATCATAGTATTGGACATGAAAAGTACATGTAATGGTACGAAAAGCCTACAATAGTTGTAGTCGAAACTATGGTTTCTGTAGTTCGTGCGCTGATTCACTAGTAGACCTACCGTTTACATCGAACTGTTGGCATTGCTAATAATTATTACTTCCTTCGGTAACCATGGCAACCCTCCTTTGCGGCTTTGCGGCTTTACGCCTGTACTGTACTGCCTGTACAGTGCTAAAACATGCCCTGTTGGGCGAAAAGTCCGAATTTTTTTCTCCTTGGCACCCCCTGACCCCCCGTCGTACCACTCCCCACCCGCCCTCTGACGCCCGTGCTTCCGCCATGCAAGGCGAGAAAGCACAGTGAAACCTGTCTAAGGCGACCGCACAAGGGTGGATGGGGGTGGGGGTCCCCCCGCGCCGGAAAAATTGAAATTAGGGTGCAACATCCTGCATTCTGGGTAGGCCTGTCCAGATTATGTTTTGCATATTTTTCGCATTTTGGGGTTTTCATTTTTTTTTTCGCATTTTGGGTTTTTTCAGCTTTTTTCGCATTTTGGGGTTTCTCAGCACACACGCACGCGCGCGCACACACACACACACACACACACACGCACATACACACGTGCGCACACACACACACTGGGCACAGAACAATATTGACATTTTATTAAAAATACCATTTTACACACTACGCCGTCTTGCTCTATCTTGATACTCGTTTCATCATCACAAAGTCAAGACAATGGTGTCGCGTGCACGACATAGAAATTGGTCTGGGGGAGGCGAGGGATTCGCACGAGTGCATTACAAGCCTACATTACAAGTCTCCAAGCCAGCATCGCTGGGGAACCAGGAAATTTCAAAAGGAATCGGGCGACTCGATCTAGCACGTACCACTCAGCGTGGCGAGATTTAAAAAAAATGCATGATAAACTCTCCGAGCAGAAGAAAATCATAGTTTGCAAGAAGTATATACAATGCATGGGGGACAAACACACACACGTCATGCATGAATACGGAAAGTTGCAAATTAGTCTGGCAAGAAGACTTTGTACAGGCATCGTCCAGTGGGGATAGTAAGCTAACAATGTGTACGCATTGTCCAGCAGAGACAATGAACCAACAATGTGTACGCATGGTCCGGTAGGGACAATGAACTAACAATTTGTACGCATTGTCCAGCAGGGACAACACATCGTGTGACAATCACATACACTAAACCACTTACAACAAACTATAGCTAGATATGCGCTGAGCGCTGCAGTTGTTCGAACACACGCACACACACACGCGCACACACACACACACACACACACACACACACACACACACACACACACACACACACACACACACACCCACACACGCACACACGCACACACACACACACACACACACACACACACACACACACACACGCACATGAAAGCACACAACCGCGGACTTCACCGGGCGGCAGTTATGGTGTTTAGCTTCGTCTTGATCTTGCCTCCGAGCAGTGTCTCCATCTCCGGTGCCCTCAGAATGGTCCGTGATCTCTCCAGGCGCCCGTATGTCTGCAACCTGCTCAGGATCGACAAGGAAATGAAAACAAAGAAACAAATTTTGTGAGCCCATGGTCATAACGGGAAGATGATACAGCAGCGTCGGAAGGTATTTTAGTGTGGTACGATCAGCCATCTGAAGTACAATTTACTCCTGGGAAGGGGTTGCCGAGCCGAATATTTTTCGGAAATTTAGAGCCCAGATCAGTGTATTATAGATTCACGGGGTGACTGGGGGCAAAAAGTGGTACGGTCAATACCGTAGTGACCGTACCGTGTCCGACGCCCCTGTAATGAGTACACACAGCCATGCCGATAACGACCCTCGGTGGTGCAAGAGATCGAAGCGTCGTTGTTCGGGAGGTTGAACGTGTATGCAGTCAAGTGGTCAGTCACTAGGTCTTAAGAACATGTCGTGGTTTGGGGTTTCTTGTAATAAGCGAGGTCGCTATTTGCGGCCTAGGCTGAAGGTACAGACATTGCGTGTGGGCAACATTAGAAGAGTGGCAGGCAATTTGTCTGTGTAGAGTGCTATTTGTCCCCCTATCATAGTCCTGTTTATCATGTTCAGCATAAGCGAAGTTGTGAATAGATGATATGCCAAATAAGCGCTCGAAAAGTTGAG
>NC_088653.1:18807931-18882931 GCF_964019385.1 Sycon ciliatum
ACGCGCACAGGGAGGATTGATGCCTAACACACAGTCCAAGATATAGATGAAGTCGGCACAAATGCAGTGCAAACTCTTAGAGTTGTGTTACCTTGTCAGATAAGGAGGCAGCCTCGGAAAACTTCTGAAACATGTCCACCGCCTGTGCAATCTTGTCAGCAGCTGAGAATGGTGGAACAAGGCCACCCCGCGAGAAGAACAGGGCTAGTTGCAGCAGACTGGGGCTCTGCGAGGTCATAGAGATGTACAACAGCATGTATTCATACGCAGAGACGTACACCCACCCACGCATGTGCGATCATGCACATTCGTGCATGCACGTACGCATGCACACACCATACCCACACATACCCACACATACACATACACAGGAAGCAGCAGTACAGGCTGAAATGTGTGTTTGTCCTGGGAGGTCGAAATTTGAAGGTGCCGTAAAGTCGCGGATAAAAGCCGGATTTGCATACAAGCACATCGCGGATAGAAGCCTGAAAATCAAATAGGTCAATGCATATAAGCCTGTCGCGCGTAGAAGCCTGGCTTCTATGCAAGCGCGGATCGGGTAGGTCAAGAGTGCATGCGCTATGTACAATGCATAGTAAAACTGCCGCCATACCGGTAGTCAGTGGCAGATCTACGCGTGTCGCGCTTAGCAGCCTGGCTTCTATGCAAGCCCGGATCGGCCGATGTGCATACAAGCCTGGCAAAAATATCAGTGGTGCATATAAGCATGGTTTGCATACAAGCCTGGTTTGCATTGAAGCCTGATGCACAAAGCGGCTTATGTGCTTATAAGCCCGGCTTTTATCCGCGATTTTACGGTATGTGAATGCTCTGGGGAAATGATATTATTAGGCATTTTGCCTGTTTTGATTTCCACTATAAATAAAGTATACAACAAAATGGCCTAGGGGTTCACAGTTGAGCTCCTGCTGTGGAGCCTTTATGTGCCTGCCCCAATTCCTCCTAAAAAGTGGACCAGCCACACCGTACCACTGAAGTAGTACATCCATGACCCCTGATGTTGCTTGTCACGGTAAACTGCGCAGTGGACTTACAGCTAAATATAGTAAGAGGTCGGTGGACGTACAGCTAAATATGGTAAGAGGTAGGTGGACATACGTAGAGGATATAACCCGAGTCAGAGGGTTATACCGGCTGAATATAAATCCCGACTGCGATAGCAGGAGGGATTTATATGAGGGTACGGTATAACCCGACTACGAGGGTCATATCCTACTTATGCCAGGTACCCCTACGCATTTCCAGAACAACGAACCTATTTGGAGATCTCCTACATCATGCAGTACATGAACATCTTCTGATGGTTATCAGTTGTCAATTGAAAGAATGGTCGAGCAAGGTCAGAAGGAGATTCCTCCGTGGATGTTTGGCATAAGATTTCCTTTCAGTTCCAGTGCATATTGTAGCATCTTCATGATCTTGTCTTGAGTCGTGAGCGGTGCGGAAGTCGACTGAATTGCTGCGGTGCTGGAGTTTGTCGTTGAATCAAACTACCGTCACTAGTTAGATTACAGCTTGGACTCTTTGGGAGTAAGTGTTACTATAATTATGGTACAGTGCTGATTTTCACATGCGGCATCTCATAATCAGGTTTGCTTGCAAGTAGATGCATTTGCATACACTGTTTTGTATCACATTTCAATCCAATCTATTGTAGCCTTTTCCAATCGGGTTGAAGTACATGTACACTGGTATTATAAACTTATTTACGAAGGAGACAGTCCGTTGATGATCTTCAACTCTTCGAAGTACAATGTACATTGCTGACCCATTCGGGATACTTCGTGGTTATTCGACGTTCTTTATCCTCAGATTCAGTATAACAGAATACTCTGTAGACGAATTCCAGGTCATTCTTCTTTTCCATTGTGTACTGTTCCTCGTCAGTGTGCCTTTCTGTGTGGAGTGTACACGCGCATGTGGTGTCCGTTGTGTCTGTTTATGTATGGTCCGTGCGCTGGAGTACTGCCGCCGTACAAGTTCACTGCCTTTCAGGCAGTGAACTTGTACGGTGGCAGTGCCCTAGCGTACGTACCGTGCACCGGGATTTATATTCTATATAAATCCCGCGCGGGATTTATACTGGCCAATATAACCATGGCTAGACGAGCGCTGATTGGCTGAAAACAGGCCCTCCGTACCGTACCATGGTATAAAGCAAAATAATAGGTAAGAGCAAGAGTAGATAAACAAGAGTGTGCAACTCCAGATCTCTCCTGCACAATCTCCAGAGAGATGCCCACGGCGGAATTTTTTGTTGACGTCACCTTTTTTCAGAAAAACGCGCTTCTTGCCGCAGAGCAGTGTGAGAGCACGTGCTGGGCGCCGACCTTGTAATGTAAAGCCCGGCCAAGTGCACGAGGCAAAACTTTCCAAAAGGCTAGCAGCGCGTGGGTCGTCGAAAAGATTACGTCAACAAAAAATTCCGCCGTGGGCCTACCCATCCGCGCGGATCAAAGATCAATAATAGAGGATAAACAAAGGTGTGCATCTCCTCTGCACAATCTGTAGATAACCGGCCCACGGCGGAATTTTTGTTGTTGTCACCGTTTTCGGAAAACATGACAGAGCACGTGAATTTTGCCGCAGAGCAGTCTGAGAGCACGTGCCGGGCACCGACCTTGTCATGTAAAGCCCGGCCAAGTGCACGAGGCAAAACTTCCCAAAAGACTCGTTGCACGTGCGTCGTAGAAAAGATTAGGCCACACGTTTTTATTTCTATGTTTCTCGTCACCCGCGCGCATACGATTCAGGAGTCTGGAAGAAAAAAAGAAAAAAAACTGTGCTGCACTGACTGTGCATGTGGGGACCAGTACACTCATGCACATGTACATAATGTGGCCTGGCCTGCGCGACACATGATGCGAGGTCGGCATTTTTGTGGGCAATCTAGCTGCACATGCACAGATTGTGATAGAAGCTCCTACCACATACTAGTTGCTAACTATTTTGCATGGTGTATTGGTGGGTTTTAGTGTGAACAAAGGTCTAGTAAACTTTTTTTTAATTTTTGGTCATTTTTATTTTTTTTCCACCTCTCGCATACGTTTTTAGATTTTCAGGTGACGAGAAACATAGAAATAAAAACGTGTGGCTTTACGCCAACAAAAAATTCCACCCTGGATCAACCAATCCATGGGTTGCACACTCTTGCTTATCCACTCTTGGTAAGAGTGGACTTACAGCTAAATATGGTAAGAGGTATGTTGACTTACAGCTAAATATGGTAAGAGGTATGTTGACTTAAAGCTAAATATGGTAAGAGTTAGGTGGACTTACAGCTAAATATGGTAAGAGGTAGTCACACTGGTCTAGTTTGTGCTTGACAGAGTCCTCTCCACTCCAACGCCTGTCAGAGAACAACACCACACCGTACACAACGTACACAAAGAAAAGTATTCACACAGACACACCGGCACTCACACACTTATGCACATGCACATGCTTATGCACGTGCACACTCACACATACGCACACACACACACACACACACACACACACACACACACACACACACACACACACACACACACACACACACACACACACACACACACACACACGTGCACACAGACACACGCACACACAAACACACATGTACACTCACATACACGTGCACACTCACATACACGTGCACACACACATAACGTTACACACACATAACGTTACACACACACACACACCCATACACACACACAACACACACACTCACTCATACACACGCCCACGTGGGCACGCACACACACACACCATCGCGCGCGCGCACCCATATACCCTTGCGCGCCCGCTCATCCGCCCCTCTTTCTCTTGCTGATTGCGCTGCAGCGTACCCTTTTGCGTACCCATGTGTCACGGGGTACCACATTGCCCCTCGCTGGAATCAGACCCACGCCCCGGATACCTTGCGCTGGCCTCCTGACGGCCAAACTCAACCACACGCGTGTGTTGTGACTAGGTTGTGCCGGTAACATAACGTTGCCGAGCTGGGCTGACGTTCAATGAGCCATGCTAGCCAGGTGAGCCAATCAGGGTGCATGATCAGATCACTATTCACAGCACTTATCGTCCATGCAGCAGTCGGGTTAATGGTGATTTGCGCTGACAAAAGACGAGTACTTTTTCAGTTGCCAACCGACACCTACGTCCAGAATGCATATTCGGGGAAAGGATTACTAATCCAGAACAAGAAGGGTGCAAATAGAACGCAGCCAACACATTGAAGTCCTTACTCATCAACAGCTGAGTGATATGTGCTCAATGTTGTGTAGAACTCCCTGGCTATGGCAAGAGACACACCGCATGATTTGCAGACCCTCAGAAACCTGCAAATTGAACGTGCACACACGCAAAGTAAATAAAAAAAACGTTTCTGCATTAGCTACCCTAGACACTGGGTAGGAATGGCACTTTGGTGAAGCCGGCCAGACACATCACTTTCCGGCCATGCAACACACATCACGGCTCTAGCCTGGACAGAAGATTGCAGGGAAGCGGGCTAGGGGAAACAAACAGTTCGCCCATTTTTTCCATGTTCCACTATTGCCTTGTCACAAAAATGCTACGGACAAGAATATTATTGGTATAGATAGAAGCCGTGCTTGATAGATTGGCATGTTTCGATTTCGGGTTATGGTCGTAGTCAGGAGCACTGTCCGTCCGCGGCTTGTAACATGCCGTCGAAATCGAAAAACAAGAATAATTCATTGTCTATTTTGCTCATGCACATCATCTACCACTGCACACACAACGAAATGCGGGGGTGTGCAGGCGTACTGCACACTTTCTGTCTGGCAAGAAGAAAAATAATGAACCAGCACTCTGCGCCAGCGCGCTTTTTCAGCAGCTGCTGTGCCCTCGCACCCATCGATAACCACGTGCAAAAATCTACAAAGAACATTATTTCTCGTTTATTTCACTGCGTTCAGCCAACGAGAAATGAACATTGGTGTAGTCTTTCGTGCTACCATGTGCACAATGCATCTTTCATAGGGATGTACAGGGATGTACAGGGATGTACAGGGATGTACAGGGGTGTACAGGGTTCTAACCAAAGGAGGGTAATGGATGCAGTGACCCCATGGCAAGCTGTGTGGTGCACCATCAGAGTAAGGGGGGGGGGACCATTAGAGTAGGGGGAGGAGAGGGCAACATTAGAGTAGGGGGAGGGGGAGGGCAACATTAGAGAAGGGGGGGGGGCAAGATAAGAGTAGGGAGGGCGGGGGGGGGGGGGGAGGGGGCACCATCAGAGTAGGGGGGGGCACCATTAGAGTAGGGGCACCATCAGAGTAGGGGGGGGGGGGGGAGGGCACCATTCGAGTAGGGCGAGGAGAGGGCACCATTAGAGCAGGGTGAGGCACCATTAGAGTGGGGGGGGGGGGGAGGAGGGCACCATTCGAGTAGGGCGAGGGGAGGGCACCATTAGAGTAGGGGGATGCACCATCAGAGTGTGTGTGGGGGGGGGGGGGAGGAGGGCACCATTCGAGTAGGGGGGGGGGGGGGGGGGAGGGCACCATCAGTGTAGGGGGGGGGGGGGGAGCACCAACAGAGTAGGGAGGCGAGGGCACCATCAGAGTAGGGGAGGGCATCATCAGATTAAGGGGGGGGTCTGTGCCCCCCCCCCCCCCTCCTCCCTTGGCTAGAACCTGCACATAAACATAGTTTTGCTTGTAGCAATCCAGGCTTCTGCACCCGAAAATAGGAATTGCCTGCAACTCAGAGCATACACGCATACTTCCTGCATGCAAGCAAACCTTTTTTGCCAGTCAATCGGTTTTGGGGCCATTTTCGTTGAAAACCAAGTTTGTGACTGTAGTGGGGTTAGCAAGGTGCCCGGTAGACATGCATGCCCGGATTAGGGCATAGAACGCTAGGACATAGCAGCTAGCGTGAGTACTATCTACTGCAACACACTGGCAACCCGACAGCAAGCAAGACAACACACCTGTCCTGAAACGAACGGCCAATGGTGGCGAGTTTGAAACACTTCATCCTGACCATGAGACCTTCCCATGCAGGTAACAACTGAACAAAGAGACAGAGGAGAGAGAGAAAACAGATTCAGCAGCAGCAACAGCAGCAGTAGCAGGAGCAACAACAGCGATGGTCGCAGCAGCAGCAGCAGCAGCAACAGCAGCAACAGCAGCAGCAACACCAGCAGCAGCAACAGCAGCAACAGCAGTAGCAGCATACCAATCCAGTGAAGTAACAGCACAGAGATCAAAATGCTTTCTTTAGAATCATAGTGGTGACATGCCGCCCTCTGCCCCACCAGTATCCTCAACCCCCCCTCAGGGGCCCCCATACACTCACTCACCCTCTCACCCACATACCACCCAGGGAAACTACCCACCCACGCTCCCACACCTCCACTCATCCACTCATCCATCCATCCATCCATCCCCCCCCCCCCCCCACACCCACCCACACCCCACACATCAATCCATAGTTCCACACACCCACACACCCACTCACCCACCGACTCGCTCACTCCCACACTCCCCCCCCCCCCTTCCCCTTTCCCAGTGTTTATTTCTCCATGTCAACCTACCCTTGAGACTCACCTGATTTCTAAACATATCCTCTTTGTTCCAGCGTGAGTTGATAGCCAGCGTAGTGTAGTTCATACGCTGCATGTTAGTAGCCTGAGCTGACAGCCTGGCCATGGCCTGGGCTGATGATAAGTTGTTGTTCTGAAGACGACGCACTGCCTGCACACACACATACACACACATACATGTACGTACACACATACACACACACGCACAAACACGGACATGCGCGCACACACACACATATCTCAGACCTTAGACCTGTCCATTGCGAAAGCGATGATAGCGAACGGCTATGTGTAATACATAGCAATATGTGCTGGCACACACAGACACACAGACACACAGACACACACACATACACACACACAGACACACAGACACACAGACACACACACAGACACACAGACACACAGACACACACACATACACACACAAACACACACACACACACACACACGCATACAAGCACGCAAGTGCACATACACACACCCAGTACAGTCAAGATGATGGAAACGAGTCTTGCTGCCAAGGGACACCCCTCACCCCACCCCCTCCCCATCTAATTCCTGGCTGGCTACTTCATAGCGTCCGAAGTGACGTAATTGCAACACTCCTGCACCTAGATGAGTGGAGTACCCTCCCCCCCCCCGCCCGGTTTTACAACGTGGACACATGGATTACTTATTATTTAATTTAATTTATTTACCTCAATCTCATAGCATAGGCATAGCAACGCTAACGTGGGGAGCAACCTGGCCAGAGATGAGGGTAATACCCAGCCATGGGGGGGGGGGGGAGGGGAGAAAAAAGGAAGAAATGGAAAGAATGGCACAGGGAGGAAAGCAAAGGCCAGCCATTACGACACTTAGTGATCCTGGCAATCGGCAATTACATTACGCTCCCAGGAGCCCTGCTACGTACCTCCTCTGCTGGTACCATCATAGTCCAGACTTCATCAACCAGTAGGTCCATACCGGCTTCACGTAACAATGCGCTCTCCACCACGACAAGACGTGTGCCCTCCATCATGTGGTGGATCATGATGTCGTTGATCATCTTGGCCACTGTCGGCCACACGATACGGTTCAGTGTGGCCAGCTGAGCCTGTATATGGTGTGCATGTGCATGCGTGTGTGTGTGTGTGTGTGTGTGTGTGTGTGTGCGTGTGTGTGTGCGTGCGCGCATGGATATGTTGTATGTACAGATACACACGGATACACACACGTGTACAAACACACACACACACACGTGCACAGGCGTACACACACGCACACGTACACAGACACGCATGCGCACATGTGAGTTGACTGTAGAGATTTGCATTGAAATTGCACACAGTCATTCATGAGAGCTGCAGCGGCGAGGTTGGGGAACGGAGGGAGCAGGGGTAGAATGGGCAGAGAGGAGGGGCAGGTGAGAAGGGGACAGGGGAGTAGGGCAGAGGGAGGGGTAGGGGAGGGGCAGGGGAGGAGGGGAAGGGGGGGGGGTGACTGGACTATCTCACAATGAGAATAGTGCTATATGGCTGCAACATTCTAGCACTAGATGCCATGAGGTGCAGAAATAAATAAATAAATACAATAAATAAATAAATAAATAAAATAAATAGAGGTGCAAGCTTACAACGGCTGTGTAGTGAGCATTGTGTCGTCATACTTTGCCAGGTCCATGCACCTGTCCTCCCCCCCCCCCCCCCCCTCTCTCTCATACACACTCCCCAGGACAATATGCCTGTCCCTCTCTCTCACACTCCCCAGGTTCATCCTCCTCAATTTCAACTCACCGGTGCTTTGAAGACAATGTCCGACAAATACTGACGGTTGATGGTGCCATCGTCGTTGACAACGCCTATCAGAATGCAACGTGCACACACGCGCGAGCACGCACACACACACACACGTACAAAACAGCCAACAATGAAGTAGACACAACGAGTCATGCACAAGAAGCGTGACTCCTTACACAGTTCCTGAACTGAGAGTGCGCTTAAAAAAAAGTAAAAAGTAAATTATCGTGTCCGTTCCCGAAGGGAACTCACGACGGCCGCTAACACCCGGTAAACCCTAGCGGCAAATGCAGCGCCTAACGGCGGGGGTGAGTGGATAAGTCTCACAACCACTGGCACAAGTGCCGAGAACGAGAGTGCTCTTGGGCAATCAAAACAAAGTTATCAAACACTAGCACACGTCGTACCGGCCATGCAATCTACTGTCAGTCAAACAACAGTTCATATTCAGCGTGACCCGTACTTCAGCATACACAGCGAAACATGGAAAGTTGGGTGTGGACTGAGGGTGAACATCAACAAGCGATCGGAGCTAGTGGCCAAGTGCAGACATGGGAACAAATTCTACCTATCTAACTTCACACCTCCAGTTACATAAACCAGGATTACACCTGATGTCTGGCGCTAATCTTGCAAGTACATGCATAGAATCACCGCTTGACCTTATTTGCGCTTAAATCCTCTGATTCCACTAGCACCTTACCACACTATTATCAAGAACATTCATTGAGTTTTTGTAATCATTGCTGTCTGATGATCGCCATGGGCGTGAAACTCTGAGTCACAGCCAACCCAAGCTCCGTATCCCATTCTATTCTTTTCGCATACAGTGAAACCAGTCTAAGATGACCGCTCAAGGGACTTTCAAAACGTGGTCTCTGTTACCAGCTGGTCTCCTAATCCAGGGTGATTTGACTGAAAATTGCATCCCTTGGTCCTGGTTGTAGTGGTCCTCTGGGACAGGCGGTCGCCCTGACAGGTTTTACTGTATATTTCGGCAATTTTCGGCCTAGTCATGTTGCGGCCGAAATTTTGTTTTGCAAGGTTCAGTGTGACAGTGTATACAGGCGGCAGCAGTACAGGCCGAACATTTGATGCGGCCAAAATGGGTTTTAGCCCTGGGAGGCCGAAATTCGAATGGGCCGAAAATTTGTGGACTTTTCAGTAGTTCCGAGCAAAGAGTCACATGCAAGCACGAGTCAACACCAGTGATACAAAATTAATAAAAAACAGGAGATGAAATGTGCATCCCTGGATCAAGCGGAGTCCTGTCATATCGGGACAGTTTCCGCTGCACAACGGGCTAACGGTCAGGGTGAGGGTAGGTTTACCTGTACTGGACCAAGGGCTAACGGTGAGGGTAGCCTGGTTTACCTGTACTGGACCAAGGGCTAACGGTGAGGGTAGCCTGGTTTACCTGTACTGGACCAAGGGCTAACGGTGAGGGTAGCCTGGTTTACCTGTACTGGACCAAGGGCTAACGGTGAGGGTAGCCTGGTTTACCTGTACTGGACCAAGGGCTAACGGTGAGAGTAGCCTGGTTTACCTGTACTGGACCAAGGGCTAACGGTGAGGGTAGCCTGGTTTACCTGTACTGGACCAAGGGCTAACGGTGAGGGTAGCCTGGTTTACCTGTACTGGACCAAGGGCTAACGGTGAGGGTAGCCTGGTTTACCTGTACTGGACCAAGGGCTAACGGTGAGGGTAGCCTGGTTTACCTGTACTGGACCAAGGGCTAACGGTGAGGGTAGGTTTACCTGTACTGGACCAAGGGCTAACGGTGAGAGTAGCCTGGTTTACCTGTACTGGACCAAGGGCTAACGGTGAGAGTAGCCTGGTTTACCTGTACTGGACCAAGGGCTAACGGTGAGGGTAGCCTGGTTTACCTGTACTGGACCAAGGGCTAACGGTGAGGGTAGCCTGGTTTACCTGTACTGGACCAAGGGCTAACGGTGAGAGTAGCCTGGTTTACCTGTACTGGACCAAGGGCTAACGGTGAGGGTAGGTTTACCTGTACTGGACCAAGGGCTAACGGTGAGGGTAGCCTGGTTTACCTGTACTGGACCAAGGGCTAACGGTGAGGGTAGCCTGGTTTACCTGTACTGGACCAAGGGCTAACGGTGAGGGTAGCCTGGTTTACCTGTACTGGACCAAGGGCTAACGGTGAGGGTAGCCTGGTTTACCTGTACTGGACCAAGGGCTAACGGTGAGGGTAGGTTTACCTGTACTGGACCAAGGGCTAACGGTGAGAGTAGCCTGGTTTACCTGTACTGGACCAAGGGCTAACGGTGAGAGTAGCCTGGTTTACCTGTACTGGACCAAGGGCTAACGGTGAGGGTAGCCTGGTTTACCTGTACTGGACCAAGGGCTAACGGTGAGGGTAGCCTGGTTTACCTGTACTGGACCAAGGGCTAACGGTCAGGGTGAGGGTAGGTTTACCTGTACTGGACCAAGGGCTAACGGTGAGAGTAGCCTGGTTTACCTGTACTGGACCAAGGGCTAACGGTGAGAGTAGCCTGGTTTACCTGTACTGGACCAAGGGCTAACGGTGAGAGTAGCCTGGTTTACCTGTACTGGACCAAGGGCTAACGGTGAGAGTAGCCTGGTTTACCTGTACTGGACCAAGGGCTAACGGTCAGGGTGAGGGTAGGTTTACCTGTACTGGACCTACCTTCTCCAAACCCTGATAGGATACGCCCATAGCACTCCGTTCCGGGCATGTATGCTTGATGGGCCAGCTAGGCAGTGCAACACAGCGACACAACCACCAGGAAACACACATGTACATGCACGCACCGCGGCACGCATGCACACACACACATCCACATGCACACACATATGCACGCATACACATACGCATGCACACATACACATACGCATGCACACACACACGTACGCATGCATACACATGTACACACATACACGCATGTAGACATACGAACACATCAGGACACATGCACGCGCCGACAGGACACGTCACAGCACCGCCAAAACTCCAGCGGACTAACGGAAATGCAGCGACGTGTGGTTGCCAAACTGAACTCTAAGCACTAGCACAATGGCTTCCAAAAGCTCATCGCCACCACAGCAGGCACAGGTCAAAGCATTCAGTCCAGGATAAGAGGCCAGCGTCACTCAAAGAGCCGGTGACATACTACTTTATCAACCCCCTGAAGGCACCATAGCAACGCATCTAGCACAGTGTTCGTCCTCACACCGTCCACTTCAATGTCAAAGGTTGATGCCATAGAGTGTAGTTGACGGGGGGCATACTTGAAAGAAAACAAAGTCAGTCTCCAAAACAAGGCCATATATGACTGCACCGCAGCTTACAGCTACTGTAAGTCTGCAGATTTTCGGCACATTCAAATTCCGCCCTCCCAGGGCTAAACACACATTTCGGCCGCATCACATTTTCGGCCTGTACTGCTGCCGTCTGTATACACTGTCACACTGAACATTGAAAAACAAAAATTTCGGCCGCAAGAAATTTTCGGCCAAACATGACCAGGCCGAAAATAGCCTAAAACAAATAAGCGCCGAATATCTGTTGCCTAACAGTATTGCATCAGGCTTGTGTTCTGTGGTGACAGTCAGCTTCTCTTCAGACTTTTCAACTTCTCACCAGCCCTAAGAGCAGGGGCGGCGGAAGGTAATTAAGTGTGGTACGATCAGCCATCTGAAGTACAATTTACTTGTGGTGGAGGAATGGCTGAGCCGAAAATTTCGGAAATTCAGAGCCCAATCAGTGCATTTTTATTAATTCATGGAGTACTTGGCGCAAAGAGTGGTACGGTCAATACCGTAGTGACCGTACCATGTGCGACGCCCCTGCCTAAGAGTTAACGTCTGCAACGACCAACTATCACCGGACATGGCCAAAATTTCCAATTTTCCTCAAAGCGTCATAACGGCTGAATGAGATCCACACAGGGATAAACAGAGCCAACTTTGAGCGAAGTCGGAAATTCGGCCATGTCCGGTGACACTTGCTCGTTACAGACATTGACTCTGACTGATGAATACTCTGATTTCAGAAATTTTAGATGCTCAATATTTTAGGTATGAGAGCAAAACACCAGGTTAAGGTTAACAGGAATTTTAGGTTAGAAGCCGTTCCGTATTTGATATTGTGTTCGTGTTCGTGCGGCGATTGAAATTTCAGGCATGAAAGACATGCATCGAAAGTACTTAAACTAGAGGTCCACAGAAAATTTGTGAAATTCCAGTACTTTGAACTATTACCCTTACCAGGTCGCAGGAGATAATGGCCGCGCCCATTTCCTTGAGCTTTGCAGAAACAGTAGACTTGCCGCTAGCGATACCTCCGGTCAGACCGATGACATACGCCGTCTTTTGCAGCTGCTCCGGTGGTGGCAACTTGACATTGATGGATGTGTCGCCCATGAAACCAGCTATCTCTGTACATGCACAGACACACACATACATACACACACACATACATACACACACATACATACACACACATACATACACACATACATACATGCACCGACACATATAAGCCGCGCCAAGCTAAAAAGTGGCTTAGCGTTTTGCCAACAAATCTGAGAAAATCACCAAAACGTCACAGTTGGCAAAATTCTACTCGAGCGCAATCGAGAAAATTATTCACTTTCAAAGTTGCAAGCGGAGAAGAAGAAAGAGGCCTTTTATTTTTGAGCAACACTTCTTCAGTGTTCCCTCTTTCATCGTTGTGGGGATTTCTCAGCGCTGCCAGAGATCGTAATGGAGCGTTCAAGAGGATGTGGAGGTGAGCAGGATGACATTCTGGCTCCGTGTGCGCCCAAACCTACTTGACGAGGAAGACTCACTCATTCATAGTGGCTGTGTTTCTTATCGTGGCCACGACTAGAGCGGTGAGTATAGCTATGGGGAGACGTCTACAAGCCTTCCGACTATCATTCTGACAAGCTGCCTGGTGAGTTGGCTCTTGCTGCGATGTTTCACTTTGTTTCGGCTACCTTCAACTTAGTGTTCATGACGTGGCGTACTGGATTACAAAATTTCCTCGTTTCAAGGAAATAGTGCCACACGACGAAGCGATGGATTGACACTACCTGCTAGCATATTGTCCCGTGGCGCCTTCCACCACTGTGACCAGTATACTTGGCAGGGAAGGAGAATGACATGGGCTAGGACGGACAAAGAACCAGTGTCGCTTGTTAGCGATGTGCAGTCTACTGGACCTATATGTAGCTGCAAGGGCAATACACCAATCGAGCTAGATCTCTGGCACATCACTAGGAGCTACATGAAAGGATTAATTCATCCTGGCATAGGTGATTGGAGAGAGTATGACGGACTGTCTTGGTGAGATGCGACGTTTCCCAGCCCAGCGAAAACATAGTCACATCATTGAAGGATATGAAAATTGCGTGTATTGCGTGATAAACTTTGACATGAGAAGTAGATATGTTATTTCTTCTTCCTTGTATCTTCTAATTAGAACACAAGTGCTCATTCTTCTTGCATTGCTTGCACACCTGCTTAGCTTTGTCTCCACTTGGTGTCCCATGTTTTCTTGCATTTTGGGAAGGTCTTGGAATCCTTAGTTTCATTGATACCAGGCAGGCTGTGACATGTGCGCAATGTATGCTTATTTATGGCACACATACATTTCAGATAGGCACCAACATTTCCTTGATGGAAGTTGGATATATAGACATCACTTTGGTATGAAAAAAGAAATTTCCAAAAATTATGCCTCAGCCACCTTTTAGCTTGGCTCGGCTCATCGTACAAGTTAATCAGTTGTGAAGGATTCGAAATGGATTATTTCGCAGAAGGCACACTTGGCCAGCTGTCCAGCACTCTGTGGCATGATAATGAGCAACTAGACTTGCTGCGGGATGCTGCATCCATCTTGATGTGAAGCCACCAACTTGTTTTGTGACGTAGGAACTGGTTGCAGGTTTTGGAGCTCTGGTCAAAGTTGTTCTCCCCCAGCATGCCAGCCAGTCAGCCAAGTAGGCTGCCAGTAGCAGTTACAGGTGTGAAGTCGTCTTCTCTTCGCCAAACTCCTGAGAGGTTGAGCAGAAAGTCTCCCGCGGCGGATCGCTCGCCTCCTGACGGCCTGCGACAGCAAATTGACAACACCTGTTATGACGGGAGCCAGGCGGAACAGGATGGCACGTTAAACGAGATATTGCGGGAGCAGAAGGATATGAGTATGAGAGTAAACAGCATCTTTCAAGAAATCTCCCTGAAGCTAGAAAGTGTAATGGCGGAAAATCGCTCTTTGAGAGAGAGAAGTTGACGAAGTTTGAAGCGAGAGTGGAGGAGATGGAAAGGACTTTCCGAACTCGAGATAATGACCCTGCGCACCGTACCAGGAGTGCGGTGCAAGGTAATGCACCACGTGGAAACGCGTGGCAGACAGCTGGGAGCCACTGTGCAACGCAGCGTGCCGAGGTCATAGCAGAGGAGGTAGAGAGGGCGAAGAGGTCTTTTAAAAGTACTTAAACTAGAGGTACACAGAAAATTTGTGATATTACATTATTTTATACTATTACCCTTACCAGGTCGCAGGAGATGATGGCAGATGGCACCCTATACAGTGCAATTGAAATCGATGAGCTAGCAAGTTCTAGGGCTGCAACGAATATTCTATTTCACAAACGAACGAATACTCATCCGTAACGAACGAATTACGAATATTCTCTCAGAATGCTCAATTATTTCTGAGGATGAAACAAATCATTTAAATAGGAACGAAAATGAATTTTTTTGTAAATGAATCGAATATTCGATACCAAAAGAATCTTAGAAAGTGTTTGGCTAGTCCCAGGTTGTTCTAGACCAGGTAGATGTCTAGTGGAGTCATGCCCACCACTCTTGTGAGTCATATTCTCCTTTCTCAACACATAACTCATGTACATATCACTCCATCCGTTCTAGAATTACTACAATAGATCTACACAAGAGCAGAGTGTGCGAACGTGTCAAAACGAACGAATATTCTAAAGGGGAAAACATTCCTTCTATCGGGTTCCAAACGAATATCAATCGAATATCAATCGAATATTCCTTGCAGCCCTACTAGCAACACAATAGGTTGCATCAGGGTGTCCAAGTAATCACCAGCAACACTCCCTCTCAGCTACTTCACCTCATCTCCGAGCAACAGATGTCGTCGCTGACCCAGAATCTACCATTGTAAGACATCCTTGCAACTATCCCTTCAGTCAAACAGTGCCTGATTGTCCGTCTTCACCCATCAAGAGCTTAACCCATCGCCCACATCAACATTTGTAGCCTAAGAAATAAAACTCATGAAATCCATTGCATAATGTACAAGTACAGAATTGATGTGCTAGCAATCAGTGAAACATGCTTGGACTCTACTGTGATGAATTGCGATCTTGCTATACCAGTAGTGGTGAAACGAATGTCAAAACCTACTAGTCGAATATTCTTCAGCTTAACGAACGAATGAACGAATATTCTTTTGGTGACACAGATGACATCACATGCCCTCCTCTCAGTCATTTGATGGATATTGTCAATACTAATTTATTATTAGGTATGACAAACGGTAGTGCCACGTAAAATGTACTGCCACATAAGGGTACTTCGAAGTTCATACCTGTTATGTGCAACATTGACAGTCCAGTATGGACATACATGTGCATGCATGCAGTACAAAGTCACAGGCAGGCTGTACCTACTGCACTGTACCGTGTTCGGCGTGCATGTATGTACATGCACTGCATTCGAAGTGACGTAACGAATACTTGAATGTGACGTAACGAATATTCGAATGTGACAAACCGAACGAATGTTCGAATATTCGAATATTCGTTTCACCACTATATACCAGCCTACACTCTCTATCGCCGGGACCGAGCTGATCACAGGAAGGGTGCTGGCGTTGCTATGTACGTGCAGGAACAACTGAAATCCAGGCAACTTCAAGTAAACGACCGACTAGAGACCATCTTCGTTGGGTTGCACACCCATAGCTGAACGAACCCATTTCTAACCATCGGCTGCGTATACCGTGCTCCCGACAGCCATGTGGATTTCTGGGAGGACCTCGATAATAGCGTGCAGATGGCCTCCGCAACATGTCCGGACATCCTCCTCCTCGGTGACTGCAATGTCAACATGCTCTCTGTCCCACCTCACCCGAACGTCCGCTATGTACAAGGCCTCTGCGCTGACCACAGCTTACAAAACGTCATACTACAGCCCACCAGAGTTCCTAGTCAGTCATGCCTAGACCTTGCACTCATACCGACAACAATGACAACGACTGCTCCGTCTCCCTCTCCCATGTCTCTTCATAGTACATTTGTTCACAGCGTCGATGGCCTGTCCGACTACCATCTTATTGGCCTCTCTGTCCGTGGTAGTAGAGCCAACTTTGAACAGCCACACGAGCAATTCTCTCCAAGACTCAAACCTAGCCTGGCTCACCTTGACCGTAGTGTAACGTCTGCAGCTCTCACACACATCCTTGACCCCTCAGATGTATCCGGCGGTTATACTCTAAATGCAGCGGCAAGCCACTGGCAACAATGCGTCATGACAGTACTAGATGATCTTACACCATTCGTCACCCAGAAGCGCGCAGCTTACTCCAAACCCCGCCCCCAGCCCTGGGTCACCCCAGAGCTGAAACAGATGTGTCATCGACAAAGCTCAGCCCATCGCGCCTCAATAAAGCACCCTCTGGATGACCGCCTCAGACAGCAGTATCGTGCAATACGTCGTCAAGGAACTTTACCGAACCGCAAACTGAAAAGTGTACCACAAAGACAAGGCCGTCTCACCGACAGCAACGCGTAGAAGTGAGCGGAACCACAAGTGACTGTAGAACCTGCACTAGGGGCGTCCCCCAGGTTTCCGTCCCAAGCCCTACCCTCTTCAGCATCTACACCCGACTTGTCCCCACTCTGCCATTGCGTTCCAAATGCCTTCTTTATGCAGACGACACCACCCTGAATGCCTCTGGAAAGTGTCCACGAATTCTCATGTCTTACTTAGAAGAAGATTTTTCAGTGGTGAAGCAGCACCTCGCAGATCGCGGCCTGCTCCTGAACTCCAGCAAGAGCCAAGTACTACTGATCCACGGCAGACGCTCACATCCTCCACCTAACCTGAGCATTGTCTGTGGTTCGACTGTTATTGCCCCGTCTGACAAAGTTAAGTATCTGGGACTGACTCTCGACTCAACTTTAAGTTTCAGGGTCCACGTTAATTCGCTCAGGGAAGATATCGGAAAGAAACTAGGTGCTTTTCGACGTGGAAGGAGGAACCTTGCTATCCAGGCCAGAAGGCAGTTCTATTTGTCAGTAGGCCAGAGCAAGCGCCAGTACGCCAGCACTGGTTACGTACACTGTCTCACTGACAACGTGAGAGATCAGCTGCTACGCATAAGTAAGAGAGCACTTAGATGCATATTCGAGCATGACACATCCACACGCGGACATCATACTTGCTTGAGAGGTACCACATAATCAGCTTAGACAAAGATATACTAAGTCTATATTCTTCGTGTTCCGTTGCATCCACAATCTCTGCAGTTCATTCCTCTCTGACATGTTCTCCCTTCGCCGTGACTGCGCTCACACAGATAGAGTCACCCGTGGCCAAGGCAATAATTCCCTTTCTTTACCCATTGTGCAAGCTCAAGCTGGTTACAAATCTATTTCATTCATTGGTGCTGACCGCTTTAATGCGCTTCCCGAAGCCCTTCGCGCAAACCATATCCCCAATTCATTTCGCCAGGAACTTAACAAATTCATTCATCTTGGGCACCCTGTAAGAAGACCTTAGGGTCTGTTGGGAATGCCCAAGTAAAATAATAATATACAATACAAAAAATACAGGCACATACACATACACATGCACATACACACGCACACACACACACACACACACACACACACACACACACACACACACATGGGGCACCAATTTCTATCAAATAATGCCACTCCTATACTTACGGCCGTATAAGCCGGGGTTCAAACCATGCTTCCATTTAAAACATGCTTCTACGTCAACCTCATCAGTGTACACTGTACAGTGCCTACTGGCACTCATACACTGTACAGTGCATACTGGCACTCATACACTGTACAGTGCATACTGGCACTCATACACTGTACAGTGCATACTGGCACTCATACACTGTGCAGTGCATACTGGCACTCATACACTGCACAGTGCATACTGGCACTCATACACTGTGCAGTGCATACTGGCACTCATACACTGTACAGTACATATTGTCACTCATACACTGTACAGTGCATACTGGCACTCATACACTGCACAGTGCATACTGGCACTCATACACTGTGCAGTGCATACTGGCACTCATACACTGCACAGTGCATACTGGCACTCATACACTGTGCAGTGCATACTGGCACTCATACACTGTACAGTGCATACTGGCACTCATACACTGTACAGTGCATACTGGCACTCATACACTGTGCAAGTACTTAAACGTGTATATTGCAGAAAGCTGCTTCTATTCAAATCGTGCTTCTGTGTGTGACGGCGAGCCTAAAAAAATCGGCTTCTACTTGAGTCATGCCTTTCTTCACGTCCTGCCTCTCTTCACGTCATGCTTGTATACGCGACACTACAGTATACTTGGTACGGCCACGATCACTCGTTAATTAACAGGAACAATCAGCCTAGACAGTGCATCATGACTGTTTGTACTTGCAATGAAGTTCATTTCAGAGATCAGCCGTACATGCAACATACAAACTTTTTTTAAACAAAGACCTTCAAAAGGCTGTTGGTTTGCGCACTGGAGATTTCAAAGCTTTCAAAAAACTTCCAATCTACCAGTAAGAGAGCCGTTGCACATCACTATCACATGACCATATGGGGCAGCCATGTTGGTTCCAACTCCACTCAACCCACTGCATCTATAGGTCACATGACATCGGTGGCCATGTTGGTTCCAACTCCACACAATCCAGTGCATCTATAGGTCACATGACGTCGGTGGCCATGTTGGTTACAACTCCACTCAACCCATTGCATCTATAGGTCACATGACGTCGGTGGCCATGTTGGCTCCAACTCCACTCAACCCATTGCACCTATAGGTCACATGACGTCGGTGGCCATGTTGGTTCCAACTCCACTCAACCCATAAGCCTTATGCACGTTGTACAGATACACGAAATCCCGTAAAATCTCATAGAATCCCGTAGACCCGGCTGGGTGTTGAATGTGCTGGACCCTATTGTGTTTACTGCTATTTCCACTAAGCAATGGGCGCTGAATGCATTCCTTACGAAAACCGTTTTCTGACAAAAATCTAGCTAGTTATTAGTTCTAGCCAAAGTGGAGAAGCTGGAAAAGCGACTGTTTGCCATTAATCACGAGGCTAAAATTGGCCGAACGTGCATGCATAGCACACAATGAACACCCAACCGGGTCTGCACACGCCTACGGTCCTAGTACAGAACTTCGTACATCTGTACAACGTGCATAAGGTCTATTGAATCTATAGTATAGGTCACATGAAGTCGGTGGCCATGAAAACGCAGTCACATGACCAAGCATGACCAAGATCACATTGTGATCACCACTCCATAGGAGAAGTTCTGGATTTACAATTTACGGTATGAAGGGTCCATAACCCCAAGAGTGTGCAACTCTGTACATGGGGATCCGTACGGCGGAAATCCAACATTACGTCAAAAATGACGTACACTTTCGTTGCACTTGTACTACTCCCTGGTTCCAAGCACCGCGGAATGCGGAGTTTTGTCCTCTGTGCCTCAGCGGCATGACGTAATGTTGGAATTCCGCCGCGCAGTGGGCCTACAGCAGCCAGAACCCAGTTACACACTCCTGGGGTTATGTACTCTCGGGGTTATGTACTCTTGCCGGAACGTATACCAGTGGGAGGTATGCATCTAAGATGGCTGTCACATTTTGGCGGGGCATGTTACCCCATACTTGGCAGGTACAACCCGTTATACAGTACATTTATGAGTATGACCTCACAAAGTTCATGATCTTTTATGCAGAGTTGGTATCAAGGTGTGTACGGTTATAGTGGACTTGCCCTGCAAAACATAACGGCGGGAAAGGGATGCATAAGTACCCATTGCTAAAATACATCATGGCAGGGTGGTGGTTTAGGGGGGAGAGGGAGGGGGGGGGGGGGAGAGGGGGCACACAAAACACTATCTGCAGTCATAAAAGTCTAACCTTCGACGGGGACATTGTGCTGGTTTTGAAGCACGGACTTTTGGAGTCGAGTCATCCACGGTGCGTTGGTTCTCTCAGGCTAAACACAAACATACACACACACACACACACACATGCACGCGCGTGCGTGTGCGCAAATATACGAGTATAAGCAAATTCATACGCATCAACTTGTACACGTGGGTGCAAACATGCACACATGGGCCAACACCACCCCCACCCACAGGGCCAAACAACAACTCTCAGGTTGCTGCAACAGATCCCCTCAGTTGCATGCATCGTCCCTTCGCCCCTATCCACAATCCTGAGTCAGCAGCTGGGCGTACATCGCATACAGACAATGACATTGTATCTTATGATAATGGTGGTCTAGCCCACCGTCCCGCCAAGAGTACATGAAAACCAGAGTGTGCAACTCGGATGGGTTGCTGTAACGGCGGAATTCCGTGACAACATCATCTCAGTGATGTAGTGCGTACAAAGCAGGATTCAAGCAGGTCTCTTTCTGCACAACTCCAGCTCAGGTGTACGCACTACGACATTTACCCCCTCAGATCTGCGCCAAATATGATGTAATCACGGAATTCTGCTGTGACAGACACCCATCGTAGAAAATGCCCCAAGCTGCACACTCCGGGGTTTATGTACTCTTGGTTCCGCGCATTGAGCCTGCGGTTTGCTGTTCGCGGACAAAGCCTGTAATTTGAGTCCAGCTGCGGCGAGAAAGTGAGAATTTCAGATAGTTTTCAGCTTATCACAAAATTAAGCAGAGTAAATGGTATGAATGGAGGGAAATATGACTCGTCGCCTTGCCCCCCCCCCCCCCCTCCTAAACACGCACTCGTCTCCTGATCTAACACCCTCTCCCCTCTCCCAGTCCCCGGCATACTTACGTCATAAGCTGGCAGCAGGTGTCCCAGATCGGCACGTCGTGACTGCGTTGAGGTCATTTTCTCCGCGTCACAACCGGCCGTTGCTAGGCTTACAGAGACAACTGATAGCTGGGGAAGTCCCTGTAGGAACATCGTGAATGATTACCACAAAACAAAACACACATACACACACACATACACACACACATAAGAATACATTCAGTGTGCACACGCGTAAGCAAGTGTACAAACACAGTCCCCGCCCACACACACACGCACACACACACACACACACACACACACACACACACACACACACACACACACACACACACACACACACACACAATACAAACGTGCCCGTGCGTGCATATACTCACAGTCGCCTCTCTCTGCGCGTTGATAGGAGCTGCACCTTGAGCCGTCTCCTTACTGACAACGATACATCTGAGATCAACCTCGGTCCCGGCCCTGCCGACAGCTTCAAAAAGAGGTGCTGTAGACAGCTCCAAGTGAGGCGCAACGTCAGACAGGTAGGATTTAATCTGGTATGAAAATAACACACAGGAGCAGTAAAGAACACGTTTTCCCGTCAGTATTACCACTGGCTACACAATTGTGTTGAGAAACACAAACAGCTTCAGGCGCGTAGCTCGCGTGGGGCACGTGGGGGGGGGGGGGCGTGTGCACCCCCTCCCCCCTTAAATGTTAACCAAGGTTCAGCATGCACGTCATGACCATGAATGACATACACCAGCCATCCTATGCATACATTGAATGCGGCCGTGCACCCCCCCCCCCCCCCCCCCTAAAAGGCGGACCAACTATGCCCCTGACTGATTAGAGACGTATTCGCTTATGCCAGGCCACTACCATGCAGGACTACACCAGGGTGGCAATAGAAGAATTTTTTTGTTTTACTGGGACAGCCCCTACAGACTTGTTGTCCTGTTACGGGTACCCTAGGTGGTCACAAAAAGATTAAAAAAATGTCACGGTTCGCGTGAGACTCGGCTAGAGGCCGAGGTGGTCCCTTGAGACGCTACTTAATGTTGCAACGGAAGCTGAGAGTTGTTGAAGTGTGGCGAATAACTATTAGCGGCATACAGTGTAGTAACAGCAGCTGGTGAAACTTGAGAGTTGCATGTTGTGTGCACTCGCAGGTCAGCAATGACGTTGATCAGGAATTTCCATAGCCTAGCGGCCTGTGGGCATGGAGCAGAGTGGCACACTCTGGGGCAGGGTAGGGGCAGGGGAGGGGGAGGGGGGGGGGGGCAGAGTGCTGCAGGACAAGGGCAGGTGCGGGAGGCAGGGTGCTGCAGGGCGGGGGCAGGTGACGGGGGGAGGGGTGCTGCAGGACGGGGGGATGCTGCAGGGAGGGAGACAGGCCGGGGAGGCAGGGCGGGACAGTGTGGGGCACTACGGGACCAGTAGCACAGGGGTATGAACTCTTGCCTTGTAGCAAAAGTGTATAAAACCGACAGTGTGCAGGTACTGACATTTCTGTCAGGGTGAAATTCCGAGATGACATCATAGTTGGTACAGATCTGCCATGGGAACTTGGAACTGGCGTAGTAGTGCATACAACTGAGCCGCAGTTCTGCAGAAAGAGACCTGTTTGAATCCTGCTTGTACGCCCTACATCATGATGTTATCTCGGAATTCCGCCGTGACAGCAACCCATCAGAACTGCACATATTAACACTCTGGGTTTCATGTACTGTTGATTGTAGCCATGGTTATTTGACTTCTCACCTGAGCAATACGATAGGCAACCGGCTCCATCAGCTCTCGTAATGTCTTGCTGCTCAGGAGGTTGCCGTCAGCTACATCTATCACTAGCTTTCTGAAAATTGACACACATGTGTGTGTGTGTGTGTGTGTGTGTGTGTGTGTATGTATGTACGTGCGAGTAGGTGTGCACGTGTGTGTATATATTATGTATGTGAATAGAAACAGACACACCATAGCATGCATTTGAAAAAAGAATACGCCAACATACCAGTGTGCGCGCGCGCGTGTGTGTGTGTGTGCCCCCCCCCCCCCGCGCGTGTGTGTGTGGGGGGGGGGGGGGCACGTGGACATGGGAACGCATTTCACAACAGGACAGTCATGGCTGGGTGAGAAGAGAGTGAGACCATGGATACATCACATGACAATCACCGTGACAACAGCTAATCACGTTTAAGCTTACACGGGCCTACGCTCTTTCGTACGACATCGGTTACAAGCCAAACCTCATTAGTAGACAATGATCAAAAACACCCTGACGCCTGAAATGCTTACATTCACGTCGATGATACTCGTTTTACAAGACAAACAATCTGAAACCCAAGGGGCTGTCTACTAAGGCGTCGTCGCAAAAGTTTTTTGTCGCCCCTGAAACGAACATCATTCCTTTGGGGGGGGGGGGGGGGGGAGCCAAAATCGCAAGTCGACCGACACTGTACATATGACATATACATGCATGCGATTTTCGTCGTTCAGCATAGCAAGCTGTGTTCGTTTCAGAGGGAGGGGAGGGGGTCCGAGTACGAACTGAATGATGTTCGTTTCAGGGATGACAAAAAACTTTTGCGACGACCCCAAACTCGGGTAAACCTGCACGTGTCAGTTACTGACCTTCTGGTGATGAGCGCAGCGGATGTCAGCAGCAGGCAGTGTCCGCAGTGTAGCCGATCAAAGGTTCCTCCCATGACCACGTTGTCGTACGCTGACACACGCACCTCGCTAGTCGTGTACACGGGTACGTCGTCCGATACCTATGCAAATCAGATATGCACAACAACAACACACACCGTGTGGCCTGTCTCGTCCTTGAGCTCCTTCCTCGTCACACCTCTCTTGTACAGACATTCTCCTGTTCCTCTCACAATCCACCCCCCCCCCCCCCTCTCTCTCTCTCTCCTCTTGTTCCCCCTTTTTCAGCTTGCAAATTATTATGGGTATACTCAAGCTCTGGATGCAGCTAGCCACCCTAGCTTACGCCCCAAACCCTAGCTTACTCAGCCCCCCCCCCCCCCAAGCCCCTAGTTAACTCATTTCCCTCCCCCAAACCCTAGCTTACTCAGCCTCCCCTCCCTAGGTTGCTCCTCCCCCCCCCCCACCCCTGGCTACCTAAGCCCCCCCCCCACCCTGGCTACCTCAGCCCCCCCCCCCCCCCCCCCAACGCTACACAAGCCCCCTCCCTCCACCCCCAAAGCAAAATCGTAGCTTCCCAACTCTCTCCCCCCCCCCCCCACGATAAAACTCTAGTATTGCATACAGTACTCACTACTGTGATTAGCACGTACCTCGCGATTAAGCAAGACGGAGTCAGCGGCGGCCATTGGCGGGGCACGCTCCACTCTCGGCTTCCCATACACTGAGACACTGCGCTGCTGCAGCCAGGACACGAGCGAGCAGTGCGGCGACGAGGGAGATGACGAGTGAGAGTGTTGGTGATGTGCGTGCAGACGCTCGGAGACAAAGATCACTTCAGGGCATCGGCACAGCACTGCACACAACGGGCAGAAAATTGTCAAAACACACGCACACACAAATACACATAACACACACACACACACCATGTACCATGTATACGTCCATTGCAAGAGACGCACGCAAATCTGCAAATGCACTGGATGTGCACCCACAGACTTTCTCTTATAGCAACGATAGCGAACAAGATCTGAATGAGACAGATCAAGACTTGCGCCAGATAACTGTCTAATCCACACAACTGGCGAAGCCATGTGAATCGACCACCAATGCACACCTGGTCTACACCACACGGAGCACATTGGAAAAGGACGGACAAGACAGTTACCTATCGAAACACACACACACACACACACACACATCGCTGCCTTGCTGCTTTGTGCCGTCAAAGGGTGTGTGTTTTTTTTGGTAAAAAACCCACCCACACACACATTCATCCAGAGGCCATGTTTGCCTTGTTGACGCACCGCATTAGAAACACTTTTCACGCATTCAAACAGCTACCTTGGTTACCGGGCTGAGTGCCATTACCGGTATCCGTTTCCCCGGTGTTGAGAGCAACGGAGTGGCGGAAGAGAAAACGTACACTCAGAGAGGGGCATGCTGTCGCACACAAACGAAACAGATCCTGAACATACATACACGCACACACAAACACACACACACACACACATACACACACACACATGCACGTCAGAGTGGATCGCTACTAAGATGAAGGCACACGCAGATGAATTCGTGAGCATAGCTCAATCACAGTATACCGAATAAGTCAGGGCTGTAGACATTTCGCAATTGAATCGGGTAGGCTGGTAAGGTTTAGGCATGCCGGCACGAAAACACTGTCCTCGCTCTCAGCTGTGTGAGCTCCTCCATCAAGCGCTTCCCCTGGCCTAGAGGCGGCCCAAGGAGGGATACCTGAGGCCATCACGAATGTACAAGTATCTGCAACTTCCAGAAAACGGGGGCTAAGCATAGTAGCAAGAGTACAGGGGTGCAGCACAGGGTTTTTTTAGGCTAAAATTCTGTAAAGATAAGCCGCAACACAACCCCCCCCCCCCTCACCTGCACACACACACACACACACACACACACACACACACACACACACACACACACACACACACACACACACACACACACATAGTCTGAACCACGCATGGGTGCACACACACACGCATGTACGCACACGACACACAGTGTCACACACACACACACACACACACACACACACACACACACACACACACACACACACACACACACACACACACACACACACACACACACACACACACACACACACACACACACACCCAGTGACACACACACATGCACACACACACACACACACACACACGGCCTGAATCGCGCACATACGACAACTTACGTTGGTGAGTCGCAGGCGTTTGCTCAGCAGTCCCCTGTCGTCAACGGCAACACGCTCTGAAAAGGCACACGAGGTACCCGTGCCACCAGTAGAAGTCGCACTCCACTCACAGTCATCCTCGTCACTGTCGTCAATTGCAACGTATAGCACATCACAGACCTGCCGTCGTATAGACAGGAATAGCTCGCCCACGTTGTCGTGGCGACTATGCGCTGCAATGGCAGCAACGCGAACACGCATTGGTGTTCTGTTGAGAGAGGGAGAGAGAGAGAGAGAGAGAGAGAGAGAGAGAGAGAGAGAGAGAGAGAGAGAGAGAGAGAGAGAGAGAGAGAGAGAGAGAGAGGGAGGGAGGGAGGGAGGGAGGGAGGGAGGGAGGGAGGGAGGGAGGGAGGGAGGGAGAGGGAGGAGGGAGGGAGGGAGGGAGGGAGGGAGGGAGGGAGGAGGGAGGGAGGGAGGAGGGAGGGAGGGAGGGAGGGAGGGAGGGAGGGAGGAAGGGAGGGAGAGAGGGAGGAAGGGAGGGAGAGAGAGAGAGAGAGAGAAAAGTGAATACACACATGCAGCATCTTCGTTTCTCCTGCTGGCAACCACAGACGATATCAGGCATGAACTCTATACAGTACCCCCCCCCCCCCCACACACACACTCACCCCCTCCCACACACACACTCACCCCCTCCCACACACACACACACTCACCCCCCCCCCCCCACACACACACCCCCTCCCCCACACACACACCAAATATCTGTGCATCACCCATCGTCTCAGCGAAACAGTAAAATATTTGGCAGGATCTGAACTGATTTCATCAACCACCGCTCCACAACTGCCACGGTTCTCCAGCCGACCTCCACACGTTACCACGGCACACCACCAGCAAAGCGACACATCCGCTAGTACAGTCAACTTTGCGTGTAACGACACTCGGCGGGGCATCAGAAAAGTGTCCTTATTCGCGAAGTGTCCCTTTATACCCGAAGTCTTATTATATGTATACAGGTTACATGTGGCTTTGTATATACAGGCGGCAGCAGTACAGGCCGAAAATCTGATGCGGCCGAAATTTGAATTGGCCGAAAATGTGCCGACTAACAGTGCCTATAAGGACTTTGAGCACCTGGGTCTACTAGCACTATGTTACTACATTCGTGAAGATGGGCCTTGATCGAAAATTCAAATGATTTAATAATTTTGACTAGTTTGAGGGAAAGACACAAACGGGAATTAAATACCGTATTATCTCTAATATAAGCACAGTCTCCAATAAAAGAACACCTTGGGGCGGCATTCAAAACATAAAGTGCTCAGTCTCCATTATAAGCACACTGTGTAAATTCATTATCTGTACCGGCGAAAAAACCCTTAAATGTGTGTGTCTGACATGAATTGGCATGGCAACATGCCTCTGAAATGAGGTTGAAATAATAATGGAACAGTCTCCAATAAAGGAACGTCTCCATTAATAGCACGGGGCGGAGGTACATTGAAAAAATAAAGGACCATGCTTGCATTAGAGATAATACGGTAATTGTATCTCTTTTCTTCTAGTGATTGGTGTAGGCCAGTGACGGTTTGGAGAGTGTTGTCAACATGCATGGCTATAGTACAATGTGAGAGTGTTGTCAACATGTATGGGTAAAGTACATTGTGGCAGGGTATATTATTGTCTAGGGTGCTGTGTGACTGTCCCGGAGTGTGTCACAGTATTTCGTAATGCATGTACATGTAAACCAGTGCCAAGCTGCGTGGAGTTGGAGACATGGTCAAGATGCAAAACACACACGTACGCGCACGCCCTTACCGGCACGAGTCCTGTGCGCGAGGCGTCGCCGGCGGTGTCGCAGTTGGTTCACCGTCCATGTCCCTTGCTTTTGCCACTAGCGCAGCGCCTCGGGCAGCGAGCTCGAAGCAATACTGCCTGCCTTCCCCCAGTTCACGCCCAGGAAACAGAACGTCGCTGCTCGGTGGATACTAGCTGCTACCGTTGTGTTATGAACATCGCATCAAGCACTGTACTGGCTACGCCCGCAGAAAACTCAGGAATTCTATCGCTCGCTACTCCTTCGTCTCGCTAGCTGGCTCACCCTGGCCGCCAGGTCGCTGTGCACCCACTGGATTGGTATAACAAAGATTATTAGTATGGTATGTAGCCGGTGTAGACTGCCGGAGTGATCCCGTCCAGCTTATCCTGACTTCCAGACCAGAATTTTGCAGAAATTGCCTTCAGCATAGTATTAGTATTTCTACGGTCTTGTATTATTTTTAGAATGCACGCGGTGTGCCGCTGCATATGCAGCGCAGTGCAAGTGGCCAGTGCATGCATATGCGCATGCAGCGCGCGCTGGATATGGATATTTTGGAGTAAAAAAAAAGATGTTTGCCGAATGTAAAGTACAAAAAATCCCCTTCAGGCTTCACCATCTGGTGCATACAATGAAGCTTCGGGCGCTCCACTTCTTGACACTAGTCTTGACTCTTGTCGTAGTCTTGAGAAGACAGTGACCAGGTGACACTGTACATAATAACATGGGCTGTGAGCATGGCTGTAGTACATAGGGCTGCAGCTGTGTAGATCTAGACTGTCTACAGTCAGACTACACCACCCGATCCATGACGATCGAAACGAGCAGCAGCGGGGAGTGGTAAAATCCCTGTAATACTCCCAGCTTGGAAATGATCCACCTTGGTAAAAAAATTAATACATTTATCTTCTATATGTATGCAGTTATGGGATCGTCACACCTCAGTCCTCAGTAAGTGTGCGAGAACAAGATGCCGAAATAGGACTGACGGCATCAGAGTATCCGTCCCGGGATCCAACACGCACACGCACGCACACACACACACACGCACACACACACAACACACACACACATACACGCACACACACACACACACCCATGTACCATCAAGAGTACTCTTGGTACCATGTACATGTATGCTTCAAAGCGGTGAAACGATTACACTTTGTGTATTTTTGACTACCGAAAAACCTAAGTTGGCTTTGGCTAAACCTTTTTCGATCGGTTATCGGTTATTTCTTCCACAGATGAAAGCCGTATTAGAAGCTGAAAAATGCGAAAATTTAGAATTTGAAAATTGATCCTGACCTGTGGAGAAGAGAATGTTTTCTCGCCCATCGGTCGATCTACAATCATACGTGTATAATCATGTGTACTACTGTGTACAGAATCGAGTAATCGAAACGCTTCGAATAATCAATTTGTTAGCTTGTAGCGATTTCTATTTCGAGTATTCGGTAATCGTTTCACCCCTAAATTGTATACCCGCCCATCGCAAGAGAAGCATGCAAATCTGCAAATGCACTGAATGTGCACCCACAGATTTTCTCTTATAGCAACGATAGCGGACAGGATCTGAATAAGACAGATCAAGACTAGAGCCAGATAACTGACCAATACACACAACCTGCACACACACACACACACACACACACACACACACACACACACACACACACACACACAGCAAATGCAGCTGGAGTTCCACACAACTTCGGGATGCAACCCTGCTATGCAGACAAACAAAAGCGCGCCGCCATTAACCGCAGCATGCGGCTGGGTGCATACCGAAATAGGAGAACAAAGAAACACTAACTTTAAATACTATACAAGAGAAGACCACAACTATAGCACACCAAACCAGGGAGGAATGGGCAAAAACGGCTGTACATCGAGACTAACATCAAGGTTACGATGTAGGAATGAATAACTGGAGGATGGGTTGTACTTTGGCTTAATATTTATAGCAGGTGGCGCTTGACATTGTGTGGGGAAATTGACAAAAAGCTAGCATGGACATACGGATAGAGAAGTAGACGTGGGCACCGAAGCGCACCCACATTGCGAGAAAGTATTCGGAAGGAGGGATATTAGTAGGCAATGCATAGGAGATGTGGTAGAGCGACTTCTGGAAACATGAAGCTGGGAACAAGCAGCGTGTAGCCAGCACAAGCAACCCAGGGTAGTTACTGCTGCCACATTAGCAAGAAATGAAGAAAGCATGCGGCGCAGACGAGATCTCGCCGTTGCCGTTAGAACACAGTGCACCGTAGATTTGATGGAAGATGTGACACACACACACACATACACGCACACGCCGGCACATACACCATCTGACAAAGCTCTTTCATCAACAAGAAAGAGAAGGCGAGGGCCAGCGGTAGTGAGGGCCGGGAGGGCATCGGGAAATGGCTGTTTCTGACTGTACAGGTGCAGAGTTCATATTCAGAGCTCGAAAGCGGCGGACATTTGTTATCGCCATTTGCAGCTTGGAGTGTGGGCTCAGGAGCGTTCACACCAGCCTTCACGAAAAGAAAACGGAGAGGATGCGGCACGGTGGGCAAGACAAAGGAAGGACGAGAGAGAGAGAGAGAGAGAGAGAGAGAGAGAGAGAGAGAGAGAGAGAGAGAGAGAGAGAGAGCGGGAGAGGAGAGGAAGAGGGGGGGGGGGGGATTCACGGGTGAGCTGGGACTGGTAAGGTTCACTAACATACTACTAGTTATGATTCAGTGCTGATATGCTTGAGTACGATTTCATATACACTACAGCAGGGAGAGACGGTATGGAGACAGAGAGCCAGCGTGCGCAGAAGACGCGGATCGGCCGAAAAATATCGAACGTAAAAGAAACGACACGCACACACGCACAGACATTATGCATATACACAGACAGGCAGGAGGCAATCGCAGGGAACGACGGCCAGCATCGACAACATGTCGTGCCCCAACTGTGAGAAAACAGACACACAGACACATACACACACACACATGCACACTGTACAGGTCCACGGGGCGGAGCGAGGTCGGCCCGGGATGAAAGAAGTAGAAAGGCAAAGACAGGCATCGCCAGAACTAGCTGAACAGCGAGTGGAAGTCGCGGAGCATGAAGTCAACGATGGACGTTCGGAATACCATTTCCATTGCCAGGTTGATAGATTCTATCTCCTTGCGCATCATTGTCGGCCCAAAGACGATGGCGATATTCTGGACTTGCATTTTGTTCTCATCTCCCAGCGCTGTTACTCTGTGGTTGAGACACACAGACACGCAGACACGCAGACACGCAGACACACACACACACACACACACACACACACACACACACACACACACACATATATATATACAGAGGTAGATAGATGAGAGTTAGACAGAAAGTTCTTTATTTGCAAGAATAAGTACATAGACAGCACGAACAGCAAAAGTTTAGCATGGACTTGAAGTGTTACGCTGTTACTGTTGCTTCAGTACGGGGAGCAACCATCTTCCTTTTATTTAGTCATAACCGAGGCTGCTACCATCATTTCTTACTGATGCTGTTCACTGTTTTCTTTGTTTGCATACATTAAATAAATTCCCCGGTTCGCGTGAGACTCGGCCGGAAGCCGAGTTTTCCGCATCCGCCGTGGGAACGCCACCACCCTCTAGGATCAAAGGCGCAGATGCAGCGCCTAAACGGTGGGAGGTGAGTAGATCAGACCCACCACCAAGTGGTCAAAGACCGAAATCCCATTAGCTGCATCCATGTTACCCTCGTGCCAGGCCACGAGTTCCCAATTTAACTGTGGGTCGCAGCATGGCTGGAAAAATTCCTTCCGCTTCCAAGCAGGACTTGAAACTGGTACCTTCTGTTTCTCAATCATGGTCTTAGACCATCCCACTATGCCTGCCTGCTTTGTTTGCCTACAGTAGGGTGATTGGCATTGCCAAACATTGCAGCCTGCTCTACCCTATCAGTAGAAGCTACAATGGTGGACGTCGAGACCCTGTGGAATAACAGGGGCAGTGCCCTGGACATGTAAATTGTACAAAATACATGTCTCTACAACCAAGAGTACGCGGCTCATATCTTGAGCTGTGATGGGTTCTCAGACGGTGGATTTTTTTATTAGAGAGGTTAAGTTTCACGTAAAATTCTTACGTCCGTGAACTTTTACGTCAAAAATTCAAAAAACTCACGTAAAATTTAACGTGTTTTACGTGAGTTGACTGTCCCGCACGTAAGTTCGTGACGTGGGTTTTGAAAGTTTCGCTTGGTTATCCTGATCGAATTTGTGTGAGTTTGCGTAGTTTTATCAAGTTTTATCGAGTTTGTTGGAAGATTTGATATTTGTGTGAACTAAACCCGTATCCTGCCAGGCAAAATTTCATGTCATGTCGCAGGTGTAACTTAACCTCTAAAATTTACACGTAACGTGAGATTTGCGCCGCGTTTTGAAAAAAAGGCAAAAAACGTGTAACTTAACCTCTCTATTGCGTTATTCTTTTGCAGAAGTATGGTCGAGTGTGTACGCTTTCCCGCGCTTGTTGTGTAGATACTGTGTGAGTTCATCCGGTTCGGAACACGTGGATATACATGTGCCATCCGTTGTTCTGCTTCCACTGCCGTGGCCGCAATGAACCGTAAAGTACAGTTGCCCCCCCCCCCGCCATGTTGCTTCCTAGCTGGGTTTTCGGCAGGGGGCGATGAAGATCAAGGCCGTCAAGTGCAGTGGGATGTACAACAAAGCGGAAGGTCAGACTCGGTGTGCTGGATTGTGCACATCTTCACCCTGCATTGGCTCGAATTGTGTACAGCAGTGCATGCGTCGGTTCAACACCGCACTTCATTGTATACGCCGAAAGTCGCTTCACAGGCAGAAATTCGACAGGGGCGGATCAACAGTACTTTACGGGACATGTACAAATTCGTCGTACTTGGACCTCCTGCTGCTCATAATGGCATCAGTGAGTCAAATGACCACGAAAGACTGATGCCATGAAAACAATTTCGCCACAGGCTGGGATATCGTCGAGTTGCACACTCTTGCTTATGTACTCTTGCTACCACTATGCGTGCAAGAGACCAACATGTTTGGCTGGCCGCTTTGGGTCAATGCACAGTAGCATCAGGACGAGCACGCACACACTGCCGTGTCCAGTATGAATGTGTGCGTGGCAGCACGGATCCAATGTGATAATCACCTCATCAGATGCTCCAAGATGAACTTGAGCGTGTCGAAATTGTTCTGCGGCAGCGCTTCTATCAGTGAATGCATTGCTGCCCTCTTGTCCACTTCTCTTGGCATCTCTACAGATCAGAAAGAAAGCAAAGGGCATACAGTAAAACCTGATAAGGCAACCACCTGTCCTGGAAGACCACCTGTCCTCGAAGACCACCACAACCAGGACCAAGGGATGCTATTTCCAGTCAAATGATTGACCCTGAATTAGGGCGGCCACCTGGTATCAGAGACCACATTTTGAAGGTCCCTTGAGCCGTCGTCTTAGACTAGTTTCAATGTATTTCTTCATGGTACACTGTACAAGAGTGGCATCACAAGCATTACCTTTTACGGCACTTGCAACAGCACATACCTAGTGCAGTGCTGGCAGGTGAGATCTGACCCCCGAGCGGCGCGTTCACATTCTAGCCGTCTCTATTTCGTAGTGTTACAATCCCGTGTGGGGTCTTTACGATGTGAGCGCATCGCTCAGGGGGTCGGATTTCAGTTACCAGCAGTGTACCTGTGATGTGTGGCACTACTTTGATACTGAATTTAACCCTAGGTTCAATCGCTGGCTGCTCTTGGTTCTGCATATTCAACTGATGGTCGGGACGGGAAATCAGGTTTGGAAGTTTCCAGCACACCGGCAGTGCTGGCAACTGAAATCCGACCCCTGAGCGGTGCGCCCAGTGCTCACATCGCAAAGACCCAGCATGGGATAGTAAAACTACGAAATAGAGACCGCTACAAAATGTAGAATGTGAACGCATGGCTAAGGGGTTGGATTTCAGTTGCCAGCACTGTACATATTATCGAAACAAGTTGTCAAGGTGCATGCCGACGTCAGCGGCTTCTATAATCTTCGTAGTCTTAATTGAAGTACAGTACTTTCCGGAGTGTACACCGCACCCATATTATTTGCAACGAAATACAGACATTTTTTTTAAGAACTTTGAAATTTGTACAATTTACTGCACGTGGTGTAGCGAAGGACTGTTTGCGTGTTGCGAGTTGGGTGTACAGGTGGAATCCTGATAATTCGAACACCGAAATGCCGCAGAAAAACTTCTAATTATCCGGACATTCTAATTATCCAAACATGTACCCACAACACATAATGTATGTCAAAATGCTCGCATTGACACGCAGAATTGCACTACACACCTTAGACACAGATTCAGTGGACACTGAACTGCCTGTGCATGCAAACCAAACTGATTTGCAGAAAATACAGTAAACTTCTAATATGTTTTGCTAACTTTGAATTATCAGCACAAATCCCACACATGTTCTATGTAAGTGGATTCCGTGGGACTTCTAATTAACCGGACATACCCAGTTCGAGGTTCTAATTATCAGAAATTGTTATGTGGAAATCGTATTGGCAGAAATCGGTCCCGGAAGAAACTTCTAATTAAGCAGTATGTTCTAATTAAGCCATATTCGAATTATCAGGATTTCACCTGTACTGAAAATACAGACATCTACACTGAATTTCATGGTCCATTTGACAATCGTAGTATAGGCCGCATCAGTTTTTTTCTCCGGAGGAATCAAGAGTGCTTATAAAGTGCGCCTTATACTTACTCCAGAACATATGGTATAGAGCGAGCCTACGAGGTGAAGAAACCCATCTGAGTTCCAGTCAGCCCCGCTGTACAATTGCTGACATGCAAACGTGTACCGCAGCAGCCGTTTCAAGGTGAAACCTGTACTGTCGGCATAAACGGACTGGTAGGTGGGACACCAGTGCGATCAGCAGGCACGCATGAGAATGAGCCATGAGCTCCTTTACGGCAAAGCAACTGAATATCTGAACAGGTGATTTATTCATTGCTTTATCAACCGAAGATCACGTGCAGAATAAGGTGTGTGTGTGTGTGTGTGTGTATGTGTGTGCGCGCGTGCGTGTGTGTGTGTCACAGGGAAGCAACATCTTCAGATTGCCACTGGGAGGACAAGCCTGATTGTGCTACAGTCCATTTCAAAACTATAGACGCGTACCTAGGCAAAAACCGTTATGCCAGCATCTATACCACATAAAATCTGTGATCACTTTGTGCATAATTTTTTCCAAATTGGACGTCTGTTATCCAATCGTTTAGAAACTATATGAGAGCAATTGTGGAGCGGACCTGAGCAATATTCCGAAAACTATTCTCAAAAGGTTCCAGCCAAATTTGAAATATTAAAAAAAAACTGCGCGTCTATAGTTTTGAAATGGACTGTAGAAACGACAGTGAAACTTCAGCAAACCATACTTCTATGGGACATCACTATCTATACTCTTTATGTTTTTATATTTGTATAACCATACTAGGAGCCGCATCTGATGCCTGATCATGGGGTGGTGGCGTCCCACGGAAGCGGAAAGGTGGTTCTTGACCAGGGAGTTGTACGACTCCTTGTTCTTGACCTGCCCGGTACGCGAACCCGTCGAATTTATTTATTATTTTTATAACCATACTTCCATGGGATATCACTACTGCAAATCAACAAATCTTCGCTGCTGAAAAACTTTCGCCGATCTCCAAAAAACACTTTTCGCCACCACTAAACTTTCGCCGTGTGCGTGCAATTGCACAAGAGTCCAAAAAAAGTGATAGATGTTTCGTGCGCGAATGTAGTACAGTCAAATCTGTCGTAAGCGACCGCCCCTTGGTGCAAGAAAAAGCGGTCGCTTACGGCAGATGGTCTCTTACGGCAGATGTATGGTAAATCCGGCATACCAGGTATATGCTTCCATGTACTCAAATCGACGAGAATAATGTGATTTTTAATATCATTTTATTGGATATTCAACGACGACCATACCTGTATTACGCGTATGCGACACGGCAGTAGATCGACACTGCCTGGACTTGAGATCGCTACAGCACAGCCTCAGTACACATGGTACAGGCCAGGCGCCAGTCGATCGCACTTGCAAGACAGCGCATTTTCACACTTTGCAGTTGACAGCGCACTGGCAAGTACAGTTTCGCACCTTACTGAACCTGGGTCGCGGTCGCTTACAGCAGATTTGAATGCAGCCACCGTGCATGAAATCGCGGTCGCTGGTCGCGCACTGCAGATGGTCGCTCTGGACAGATCAGTTTGTATGTGAAACCGTCGGTGCACGGAAAATCGGTCGCTAACGGTAGATGGTCGCCTACAGCAGAGGTCGCTAACGGCAGATTTGACTGCACAAAGGTCCGCTTTCTGGCCTTCATTAATGGCAGTGTGTTCGCGTTTGATTTTTTTGGCAAAAGATTGACCCAAACTGACAGTATTTGGTTATGGTGACAAATTTTGGCCGGTTGGCATTGACCGGCGAAATCAGCGAAATTAAATCGCCAGCAAAAATTTGTTGATTTACAGTATGTGTAGTATATAGCCAGGGCCATGTAGAGTGTAGCCAGGGCCATGTAGAGTGTAGCCAGGGCCATGTAGAGTGTAGCAAAGGGATTCTACTGTCTATCCAAGGTCAAATCATGGCTACAGTATAAAGCAGGACCCTATAACCAGATTTACAGAGTATGTTGTAAGGAAGGCATTTTACTGACGTTTTACTGTCACCTCCCACCGCTTTAGGAGCTGCATCTGGGCCTTGATCCTAGAGGGTGTTCCTGGAGATGCGGATAACTCGGCCCTCGGCTAAGTCTCACATGAACTGTGATTTGTTTACTGTGATGCCCAGGCGGCACAGTTACTCAGACAAGGAAAGAAAAAGTAAAAGCAAATTATAATAATAATAATAATAATATCTTTATTAGGATGACCCAGAGGCTTGTCGCCTATCAAGGGGTTCACCGCTTTGAAGGATGTTATCGTGTCCGCTCCCGAAGGGAACTCACGACGGCCGCTAACACACGGTAACCCCCAGCGGCAGATGCAGCGCCTAACGGTGCGGGCGAGTGGATAAGTCTCACAACCACTGGCACAAGTGCCGAGAAAGACCCCATTAGCCACAAGTTCCCAGTTGACTGTGGGTAGCAGCACGGCTGGAAAAACCGCTCCCAGGCAGGACTTGAACCAGGTACCTCTCGTATCTCAATCATGGTCTTTGAGCAACCTACTGTGCCTGCCAGAAAAGAAAACAAGTGGATATATTTCTACTCACGGACGGCATTTACGAAGGAGTCCAGGGCTGGATACGGGATGAGTGGTTCGGGAAGTTCTCGAAGGAACAACTTCAGAGCGCCGGTGAGGACGTTGATATCGTCCCATGTCAGTGCATCAGTGTAGTCGATTTCCTCTTCTGTTACACGAACACACACAGCAGCAGCAGCAGCACACATACACACACACGCACACATAGAGCAAAGATTTCACCTACATGCCTTCCTGGAAAAAAACCCAGCCATGTATCTCGTTCCTGCATCAACTCCTTTCCCAACCCGACTATCATGTACAGGGCACTTTCACATCACAGTATCAGCTTATACCACTTGGAGCAGTGATAATATAACCTGTGTTTCCACCATTGCTATGTGCCAGCAATGCTCTACTCCCTTCGATAGTTGATATTCGTATAACCACCATTCTCTTGAATCAAGATTCTTTGCTTACCCTGGTCCACCATGAACCGGATCTTCTGGACTTGCGATGCATTTCCAGATAGTCGGTATATTCCCACTGTTTCAAGCCCTATGCAGTCAAAGAGAAGGGGAAACAGATAGGCGAATTGCAATTGGCAAACAAGAATATGAATGACTTCAAGAACCTGGTTGTCTTGGACTGGATGATCGCTTGAGTAAGTTTCTGTCCAGGCATGCGAGTACACGTGACAGTACAGTAGACAGACGAAGATGGTTAGCGCGCATGCGCACGTGTGTGTGTGCGTGTGTGTGTGTGTGTGTGTGTGTGCGTGTGTGCGCGCGTGTGCTACACAAATTGACTCTTCTGACATGTCACATGACAATCGACATGGCAACAGCGAATCCTAGCGCGACTTGCCGTGCTTTGAATCAGCCACTGAAGACCTGTGAGCGCTTGCAGGTTTCCGATTTTCCAATCGGAGCACGCCCAGGCGTGCTCCGATTGAATCGGAGCACGCCTAGGCGTGCTCCGATTCAGCCATCAGAGGCCGCTTTTTTTTTTAGGCTGTAGTCACTGCGAAGAAGAGAAGCTGAACTGACCTGGTTTTTAGCTGACTAGACCGCCCTTGTTTTATCTCTGTGTTGTGACTGTGTACATTAGTCATTATGTAACATGTCTGAAGTACTAAACTGGCGACTAGTTGTGTTCCTTGTCTGGTCTAGTGTGCGTGCCTTGAGTAGGTACTAGGTATGTGTGAAGTACTACATGTAGTAGTACTAGTAGTACGAAGTAGTTCGTGCAATGCATGTCAGAAATGGTATCAAAGCATTCGTACTCGGACTCAAGTGCTAGAATCGGAGCCCTCCGCGCTAGCGCGCGTCGGGCTCCGATTCCGCACTTTCGTCCTCGTACTCATGCTCGATTCCATACATATGGATACGTGTTTCGAATCTTTCATGCAACTGAAATATTAAAACTGGGACTACTGCACAGCACAATGTGATGCCGGTGATGCATGACAGTGGGCGTACTAAATTACTAATCCAGCCGGAAAATACAAACGCTCAGACTATATGTATACTACAGCACTGGGCAAGTCTTAAAACCAACAGAGTACTGCCACAATCAACAGCTTGCCACTAGGACATGCTGGGGCCAAGCGCCAGGTCACCAATGCTGTGATCCTCTCATGTACATAAACGCTCTGCTTGACTCGCGCAAGTTCGATTTTCAGAAGCACAAAAATTCTAAGAAATCGTCGAAATCATGGAAAAATTGCACACGTGGAGTCGCAAATTTCCCCACTGCCTGCATGGTACACGGTCACGCAATGCTGGATGTGTAGCGCGGCTATGGCGGTGTGCTCCGGGAAACTGCACTAGAATTCCTGGCCACAAAGAATTGGCTAGGATGAGATTTCCCGCAGTACACGATCGGCAAACACACACACACACACGCACACACACACACACACGTTGATGCACACACACACACACGCACACACACACACTGTGACTCGCGCGCACGCACACACACACAGCCCTCGATCAGTTCACGTGGGACCTTCCACCATTCCCTCAATCTGTCCGTGTGTGTGTGTGTGTGTGACTTACCTCGCTGTTCTATTGCGGAGATGATTTCCTCGACGAAGGTGGGAACTGTGCATTTCTCTCGTTCACACAGCCGATCAAGATGCACGCCAAAGTATTGCTCTGCAGAGAACATCACAAAGTCACTACGTACTGGAGAAGATCTAAAACACCTACATTATTTGAAATACAGTGCTGGCAACTGAAATCCGACCCCCTCGGATTTCAGTTGTCAGCACTGTAGTTTTAAAATATGCCTGCAGCATGAGTAAGAGCTATGGCACAGAGCTTTCGCCAATGTGATTGTAAGAAACAATAAGCCTCATCACAAGGCTGTATAATATTGATGCCCCATGGACCTGGGTCACCAGTGAAATCTGTTCTGTGTGCTCACTCAATGCCCCCCCCCCCCCCACACACACACATTCCCGAGATGGCTCATCTTCCTCACCTTTTACCAAGCCCTGTAGGCTTTCTAGAGGTGGACGCCGACTGAAGAAGGCCAGCAGCTTCTTCTTTACGATTTCTGTACAAGCAAGCAAGGAGAGCAGGCAATGCAAGGAGAGCAGGCAATGCAAGGAGAGCAGGCAATGCAAGGTTAAGGCGTACAGTAAACTCAATATGGATACACCCAACCAGACATGATATGGAGAGAGAGCATTAGAGAGAGAGAGAGAGAGAGAGAGAGAGAGAGAGAGAGAGAGAGAGAGAGAGAGAGAGAGAGAGAGAGAGAGAGAGAGAGAGAGAGAGAGAGAGAGAGAGAGGGAGCGAGAGAGAGAGAGAAAGGGAGAGAGAGAGAAAGAGAGAGCGTTGGAGATTGGTAGCGAGAGGGAGAGAGAAGGAGAGAGAAGGAGAGAGAGGGAGAGAGAGAGAAAGAGAGAGAGGGAGAGAGAGAGCATTAGAGAGGGAGAGAGAGCGTTAGAGAGGGAGAGGGAGAGAGAGAGAGGGGGAGAGAGAGAGAACAGAGAGTGAGACTGTGTGAGACAGACAGAACGCCAAGAAAAGACCCGGAGCATTGGATACTTACTCTTGTCATCGTCATCCTCATCGTCGTCTGTGCACAGTAACAGGCACACGTGCACACACACGCACAAAAAAACAGAAATCGTTATGCCGAGCAGGGGTATGTACTCGTATGCGCACCAAAAAACCACCTGCATGGGATTCCCTGCATACAGTCTTCCTGCGTGTGGAGTGTTGCAGTGAAACACATGCCTGTCTTCACTTAGCCATCATTCTTACATCGAGTGCAGTTGGTCACCAGCTGTGAAATTTCAATCGCAGCCCCACAGACCCACACAGCACTGTGCCATGGTGTTTGCGCGGACACATGAGTACTAAAGACAATGCTGGTAAAAACACTGACATTGTGATAGAAAAAAGGCTACATGCTTGCAGTGTTAATGGAAGGGACAGAGCAGGTTTACAGTACCGTCGGTCGCCGAAGAACTGGGGGGTCAGCCTCCTAGCCTAGACCGTTCTTATTTTCATGCATTACAGTCCATGCGCAGTTGAGTCACCGTGTATACATTGGTATGCCGTGCTTGGTGAAATTCTAGCCTGGCCGTTCTTTTCTTCGGCGCCCGACACTACTGTACTCAGAAACTCTTTGCATACATGGAGCTACAGGAAGCCTTGTCACTCTTATTCAAACACAACACATAATAACTTCCCGAACAACAGGTCTAAGGAGGCAGAACACCCACCCTCCCTTCCCCATCCGACCCCAAAAAGCGGAAATAAAAAGCGAAGCAGGGCGTTGTTTGCAGCTTACCGGCAATAACTGACTCGGGAGCATGCTGTGCGCCACAACCACACGGCAGGTCAAGTAGCGCGGCGTCATAGAAACAGGTGGAGAAGCACGCATAGCCAAACACAAAATGCACGCACAGACCCAGAGACACACACAAAGTTACATGAACAGACAGCCATCACACACATACACACACACACACACACGCACACACACACACACACACACACACACACACAGGCGAGTATTGCTACTGCATACATTCTTCTATCACTAAGTACCGTACTTTAATAAAAACCAGTAACTCATCCCAAAGAAGCCAGTGTGGCTTATACTACAGTGCTCAAAAGAATGGTGATATATAGGAAAGATGTCAGTATTTCGTGACGAAAAATCTGGGCGCGGCTTATACCCCAGAAAATACGGTAAACAAGTTTATAATGGACTCGGATGGAATGGAATGCAATGCAATGTTATCGCATGAGCTGATTGTCAAGTAACTGGTGGTGTTAGTGGACAGTATAGCGTAACTTGTAGTTCCTTGGTCCTTTTTCTTTTCTACACACACGTTTATAGTGGTTCTTATGAGCGGCACGCCCGTGTACGGGCATGTAACAATCATATAGGCCTGAGGAAAGAGCACAGAACAGCACGGCACACACACGCAGCATCCATACCCCATTGCTGGAACTGTCCACTACTTCTTTAGCACCGGAGTGCGACAGGATGACCTTCTTGAACTCGTCGAACTGGCCCTGCGTCTCTAACTGACACCAGACGACACCGTTCTTCTCGTTCATGAGCTGAGCAAACGGGCAACAGGGAAGACACACACACACACGCACACACACACACACACACACACACACACACACGCACACACACACGCACACACACACACACACACACACAGTGTTAAGTCTGCACTCATGCTGAACGGCAGGCAGTAACCATGGTAACCAGGGGTAGGACATTACACTCCATCAAACATACAGTCAGGTTCAATGAAATCCAGTCGCGTCATTCGAGTTTGCGCCTTGCACCATTTCACAACCCAGTGTTTGCAGGCCTAGGGCTGCGCAATGCCCGGCGCGTACTTGAGTGACGCGACTGGATTTCATTGAGCGACACTGTAATTCCTCAGGGTGTGCAGACTCCACTGTAGCCACTTCATCCCTCACACAATCACACACCACTACCCAAAGCGGTCTCTCGGCTACGATTCTTCCAAAAATAGTAGAATTCTATCCAAATGTTCGGGCCAAGCCCAAGAAATGAAAATCCAAAAACAAAGACTATAGTTGTATAGAGAAGAAAAAGGACCAAGGAACTACAAGTTACACTATAATGTCCACTAACACCACCAGTCACTAAACAATCCACTCATGCGATAACATTGCACGACACTGACGGTACTGGCGTTCTACAACTACCTGGCCAACAGCTCCAGCACATCTTGGATGCGCACTCCAACAGCATCGCAGTTATCGCATGAGCCGATTGTTTTGTAACCGGTGGTGTTAGTGGACATTATAGCGTAACTTGTAGTTCCTTGGTCCTTTTTCTTTTCTACACATTTATCCTTGGCTCTCCATCCAAAGACTATAGTCATTAGCTTATTATATTCTGCAAAAACGATGAGACAGATACTAGTAGCACTTAAGCTGTGTTCCCAAAAGCGCGTGGAAGGGGGACGCTTGCGGTTCATACGTGGACAAACGAGCGCTCAGGCTTTCACCAAAAACAGCAATTCGACTCATATTTAGGGCGGGTGACGCCTTCGAGTACTAATTTTTTGACCCCACCGGTGAAAGTGACTGGCATGTACGCTGGTACGCGCCTGATACGCGCTGAAAATTCCAACATGTTGGAATTTCCATTTCGCCGCGTTTCCATACGCATGATGCCCAAAAGCCAGCAAAAATACGCACAAACGTGTGGTTTCACTCGTACACGCGCCAGTTGTGAACACAGCTTAAGAGAAAGCAAAGGATAGCGAAAACAATAACAGCAGCAGCAGTACACAACACGCAAAGCAGGCTAAAAACTACAGCACAGTCACCAGAACCCAGCAGTAGCAGTAGCAGCAGCAGCACACACCTCTTCCAGCAAGGAGAAAGCATTATGGACTATTGCAAAACTTGGCACAAACTGAACATATGAGCATCAAAAGTAATAATGCCAAAACAAAGCCCAACAAGTGCCAGCCATTATCTATGTTTAATGTCGGCAAACACAGTTCACTTAAAAATATTGGCAGCCAGATATGCTCCCCATGTATGACAAGCAAGGAGCAGTCAATAGACTCAATACTCATTTTGTATTCTGCTCGCCAGCATTTCCCACCGAGCCGAGAAGCTGCTGGTCGCATTGCCCTCTTAACCCTTTACCGGTCTGCCGTAAGCGAACCGATACTATAGTATCGGTACGTTTGGCCCTCATTTTTTTGGGGTCTTGTTGCTAGGAGACAGCTAAAATGGCGCTCTACGCGTAGCTGAGGTCCAAGGCTTTCTGACGATGTACAAAACAACCATGCTAACCATACAAATTTTTGCCGTATCGATCGACTGAAGTTTGTTGAAATTGGAAAAGACGACCATCCGCCATGCGTGCATTTCGAGAATGCGAGTGCATCTCTTGGGGCCGTGTTTGACAAGCGTTCTGAGAGCAGTAACACCACCAGTCCAGCCTGGATCTCCCGGGAGGTTTTGCAGTGTAGTGTGTTGAGAAAAAAAGCTCTGTTGAGTCCTGCTAGTTCAAAAATATATCGTCCACGAATGAAGAAACAAAATTCTCCAAACAGAGAGGAAGCCTTCTTGCTGCCGACACGGCGACAGCAACTGTCACAAGGACTCGTCAGGTGCGATCAGCTGATTCGCCTGGCCATGAGAATCACGGCATGCGTAAGCTCGCGCCTGAGTGCTCATCTGAGCGAGAGTGAATCTGACGCGAGCAGCGCTGAGATGAACAAACCGAAGCTGCGATATCGTGGAATGGGAATTGCTGCTGCTGGCGTATCGCCGATGGCTAGGTGTTGGTGTTCAATGGCGGTATTGTAGAGAGCCTACATTTCTTGTAAAGACGTAGTCCTTATGTGATTGTTTATCGTACGACTTCAGCTCCATCACGAACTTGGTATGCCCTTCGTGCTGCGATATTCGTGTATTTCATTCGCAATTGTATTTTCTCTCAACTTGAAGGGCTACCATGTGCCCTATCCTTGCCTGGACCTAGTCATATTTGAATTTTCTGGACGCGTTCAGGCATACAGATTTTGAAAATATATGGTTTACCCATACCTACATCACATGGTTCTTGAGTTATTGCTGGTTGTGTGTACATGTATTTGCGTGACCACCCCTCACATACATTGAGTTAGACCGGCAAAGGGTTAAAGACGTCAACTTAGCTAGAGGTACACCCTTACCTCGACCACGTGTTTTCTCTTGTGATCTCTGATGACTTGGAGTATGGAGCACTCCAATTGGAACTCTGACGTCGGTAAATCTTTTTCTGCCGTTGCTTTTTTTCTCATCTACAGCAGCCGGATTGCACCATAGGCACATGCCAGCCAAACAGCAGCGGCAGCAGCAACAGCAACAGCAACAGCAACAGCAGAGAGAGAGAGAGAGAGAGAGAGAGAGAGAGAGAGAGAGAGAGAGAGAGAGAGAGAGAGAGAGAGAGAGAGAGAGAGAGAGAGAGAGAGAGAGAGAGAGAGAGAGAGAGAGAGAGAGAGAGAGACAGACACAGAGAGAAAGACAGAGAGACACACAAACAGAAAGTCAGAAAAGGGACACCACAGGTTACTTGTCCTACACAAGGCATTACCAGAAGTACTGTCTATGTCCACACATTTTTCTGCAAACTATCTGCTTCGAGTACAGTGCTTGCCAAGAAGCATTGCAGGGTATATGTGAGGGCAATGTCTGAGGGACAAATGCTGACAGCAACGAGGTAATGTGCCAAAGAGAGAAAGAGGGAGGGGGAGATAGAGATAGATAGAGAACGAGAGAACGAGAGAGAGAGAGAGAGAGAGAGAGAGAGAGAGAGAGAGAGAGAGAGAGAGAGAGAGAGAGAGAGAGAGAGAGAGAGAGAGAGAGAGAGAGAGAGAGAGATGTGAGAAACTTACAGAGCCGGATGTCCTGCTCTTCTCGAAAACCTTTCTGTCCTTGTAAAAGAGCAGATGGCCCTCTACCAGGACACAATAAAGCTGAATCCAATTTCTACTGCTGCATCTAAACACATTACGGACACAGAAACAATATAGAATAATTAAAACTGGTTACTGGTGGAAAATATCGTTAGGGCCTTTACGTACTACGTACAAGTCAGCTTAAAAGTCACATTTTTTATAGAAGTTTCTAAGACAGCTATCAGAATCTGGTGAGAAGCCTGAAAAGCTGCCCAAGCCTTTCGGAGAGGGTGCTGACCATTGTACAAGGCAATCTTCCCACATCTATCATACTTTTACCGGGCAGAAGTACAACCTTTATACGACTTCCTGCTTGAACACACCCACTTGCGCAACTGCTCAAGGCCAAAAGTTGCCTGCTCTTAGGGTGCGTTTGGTTGGTACGATCTAGAACAGGATCGAACAGCTGGTGCACATGGAGCAGCCTCATGCCAACCAAACGGTACTCCAGAAACAGAGCACATTTTTGGGGAAAAATGTGCCAAACTTGGTGCATTCTTCAAAATGTGTATGGGTCACCATGGTCACTTTGTACGGTACGACGAGTCCAACCAAAAAGCGTATGCACGTGATCATTTGGGACCAAAATCGATGTTCCCGCCAGGTTTCACTGTGAAAAAGTGAAACTGCTCGGTCTGCTCCGGCCTCAAGGCCGGAGCAAGCAGAACATGTTCTGGCCGACCCAGAACAGGTGCAGTCCCAACCAAACGCGCTGTTCTGGTGAATCCTGTTCTAGTTCGTACAAACCAAACGCGCCCTTAGTGTTGCTTGTAGAATACCGTAAATGTCGCGTATAAAAGCAGGTGCTTACGGCCGTGTAAGCCGGGGTTCAAACCATGCTTCTATTCAAGTTAGACTTCTTTTCAAAACATGCTTCTACGTCAACATCATCCGTGTACTGCATACTACAACGCATGTACTGTGCATGTGCGTGCAGGTGTCTTTGCAGAGACGACAGTGGTGACCGTCAATATTTTCTTCAGACTTCTCCCTTTTCAATGCAACTACCTATGCTATTTACAGTGCCTGGCAATGTTTCATCATATTGTGAGAGCCGTGGGCCAATAACCCTGATGAGAAGGCAGTCTTATGGTGAATTAAAATAAAGAAACAACAACAACAACAACAACAACAACAACCACAACCACAACAACAACAACCACAACCACAACAACAACAACAACAACAACAACAACAACAACAACAACAACAACAACAACAACAACAACAACAACAACAATGTACATTAATGCTTTGGTCAACACTTACTTTTTTCCACCGGGCAATGCGACATTCTTTTTATGAAGCGGCATGGCAAGAATCTGAAAGCCAAGCATGCACGGGGAGCGAACATACATTCGAATGCACACACACACACACACACACACACACACACACACACACACACACACACACACACACACACACACACACACACACACGAGCGCATACAGGCAACACCAATCAAGGACAGGATGAGACTCGTCCGACGATGGCAATATCTTTACAGAGAAAGTCAGCGCAAGCAATACCTGAAAATAAAGTAATGAAGTGGTACGAGAGAGTACACTGCATGTGTGTGTATACGATCGACGGCACGAGTTGTGAGTGAGTACAATACACTTGTGTGCACTAGAACACACGGATACTGACCAGGGAGTTGTGTGAGTGAGTTCAATGCACTCGTATGCACTAGAACACACGGATACTGACCAGGGAGTTGTGTGAGTGAGTTCAATGCACTCGTATGCACTAGAACACACGGATACTGACCAGGGAGTTGTGTGAGTGAGTTCAATGCACTCGTATGCACTAGAACACACGGATACTGACCAGGGAGTTGTGTGAGTGAGTTCAATGCACTCGTATGCACTAGAACACACGGATACTGACCAGGGAGATGTGTGAGTGAGTTCAATGCACTCGTATCCACTAGAACACACGGATACTGACCAGGGAGTTGTGTGAGTCAGTCAATGCACTCGCATGCACTAGAACACACGGATGCTGACCAGGGAGATGTGTGAGTCAGTCAATGCACTGGTGTGCACTAGAACACACGGATACTGACCAGGGAGTTGTGTGAGTGAGTTCAATGCACTGGTGTGCACTAGAACACACGGATACTGACCAGGGAGGTGTGTGAGTGAGTACAATGCACTGGTGTGCACTAGAACACACGGATACTGACCAGGGAGTCATGTGAGTGAGTTCAATGCACTTGTGTACACTAGAACACACGGATGCTGACCAGGGAGTTGTGTGAGTGAGTTCAATGCACTCGTATGCACTAGAACACACGGATACTGACCAGGGAGTCATGTGAGTGAGTTCAATGCACTTGTATGCACTAGAACACACGGATACTGACCAGGGAGTCATGTGAGTAAGTTCAATGCACTTGTGTACACTAGAACACACGGATGCTGACCAGGGAGTTGTGTGAGTGAGTTCAATGCACTCGTATGCACTAGAACACACGGATACTGACCAGGGAGTTGTGTGAGTCAGTCAATGCACTGGTGTGCACTAGAACACACGGATACTGACCAGGGAGGTGTGTGAGTGAGTACAATGCACTGGTGTGCACTAGAACACACGGATACTGACCAGGGAGTCATGTGAGTGAGTTCAATGCCGTTGTGTACACTAGAACACACGGATACTGACCAGGGAGTCATGTGAGTAAGTTCAATGCACTTGTGTACACTAGAACACACGGATGCTGACCAGGGAGTTGTGTGAGTGAGTTCAATGCACTCGTATGCACTAGAACACACGGATACTGACCAGGGAGTCGTGTGAGTGAGTTCAATGCACTTGTGTACACTAGAACACACGGATACTGACCAGGGAGTTGCGCGAGCACGCGTCCACCGCACGCTTGTGCAGAAAGTCGAGAGAGTCGTCCACGGTAAGGCATGGGTCGGTGGTGACGCTGTGTGACTTCTTGGTTGGAGAGTCGCTATGGCTGACGGTGAAGCGACGTGGGGGCAGCGACGGGCTGTCGTCCGACTGGTGGACACAATAAGCGATAAGCCAGAAATGCAGCAGACACGCATTGCGCCAACATTCATTATCATTATTGACATGTTCATGCATGCACATGCAAACACATTCACACACACACATAGAGGCATGCACACTCATCCACATGCGCACGCATGTGCACCCACATGCACAAACATGCACACACACACACACACTTGTACTTGCTCACTGCCAAAACGGGTCACGTGGGTATCCCCGGGAGAGGGGAGAGAGACTCAAAAGGAATCTTGGAAAGATGACTCAATTGGCCATTGAACCACCCAACGGCCGACACCCCCTGAAATCCCCAAACTAGGGTGGACTTGAAATGATCCCACTTATGGGCTCACCACACCTCAGTAAGTAGGTGAGGACAAGGTGCAGAAAAAGGATTGACGGCATCAGGGTATCCGTCCCGGGATCCAACTGCAGGTGCTTGGTAGTGTGGGTGGCTAAATCAGAGTGAATCTGATATAAGCTTCACTAGCACCATTGATTACACAAGAGTTAATCTAGCCAGAAGCAGTCCATGGTTAACAGGTATGTATACTTCACATAGAAAGTATATGAACCCTGAAACCAACAAAGGTGGTAGGTACAACAATACACCTTCAAGCAGCCGAGCCCGTTGGCAACAGGCCCAACACTATCCACACACACACACACACACACACACACACACACACACACACACACACACACACACACACACACACACACACACACACACACACACACACATATATACACACATATACACACACAGCCCCCCCCCCCCCACACACACACATGCACACAAATACACATAAATACACATAAATACACACACACACACACACACAAATGCGAAGTATGAATGCCAGCAGACGTAACCTAAGCCCAGATGGACACCTGTGCGCGGCTGCGCGCCCTAGTTGGCAAGTACCAGTTGCACACAGTGAGACCAGATTACAGGGGAACACACGAGCACATACCCAGGGCAGGCACATACGTATGGGCACACCCCGCGTGGACAGATGCACACACACGCACACAGACATGCACACACACGCACACAGACATGCACACACACGCACACAGACATGCACACAGACATGCACACAGACATGCACACACGCACACAGACATGCACACACACACACACAGACATGCACACACACGCACACAGACAAGCACACACACGCACACAGACATGCACACACACGCACACAGACATGCACACACACGCACACAGACATGCATACACATGCACACAGACATGCACACACGCACACAGACATGCACACACACGCACACAGACATGCACACACACGCACATAGACATGCACACGCGCACATACACACACAGTCATCTCTATACAAGACTCACCCTTACCGCACTCTTCGACCGGACACCGGAGCTGGCTGTCATAGCTACATTGTACAATGACAATGACAACAACAACAACAACAACAACAACAACAACAACAACAACAACAACAACAACAACAACAACAACAACAACAACAACAACAACAACAACAACAAGAACCACAACAACAGTAAATGACAGAGCTATAAACAGAACAATAGTCGAAAAGATACCAACAACACCACCAGCATCGCCAACTTGACTTGCTTGTTTTATCACCAGACACAAACGTGGTGCGAAAAAGAGTTGAAAACGTTGATGTTGATGCACGTGACAGCAGGGTTAGCTGTGAACACGGGATCGGCAAACGAATGGTCAACTCGTGAAGACTCCCTTGGCCAGGAACGCCTATACAGTGTATTGCCATGTCATGACTGTAGTCTTGGGCGCTCGGCAACATCAGAGCGCGTGCAGGGTCAAATAGCACACACCAGAATGCACCGTGCGTGTTTGCTGTACCGTGCCGTACGTACAGCGCTGCAAAATGAAATCCAGTCACGTCACTCCAGTATGCGCCGCGCGTTGCCCAGCCCTAGACCTGCGAACACTGGGCTGCGAAATGGCGCATAGCGCACACTTGAGTGGTGCGACTGGATTTCATTGAGTAGCACTGTAGTGGGTGCTAACTGCACTGGGAGTAGTGATATATCGACTCTACAGTCATCATCACTGCATACGATAGGGATGTGCACAGATACTTGTAGCCGGGTACCCATGTTAGCGGGTCGTCCATAATTATCGAACTTTTTTTTCACAAAACGAAAAATTTCGTTATGGATTGGGAGGGGGTTGACCAATTTCAATTTCGTTTCAGAAAACATTGATGCGTGTACATGGCCGTTGGAGCAGTGACACACTTGCAAATTGTGTTGTACTGTAGCGGACATGGAAATCCATCCGATTGACCGGGGCGGGCGCCCTCAGCTCAGCGCGTACAGAACGCTGCGTGCAGTGCACGTGGTGATCTGGTGATCCGATGCGACCAGCGCGCTGCAGCGCGTAAATGCATGACGATGTACGTGTGTGTACTGCTTATCCACGGCTGCATGGCCAGCGCCCTGGGGCCGCTAGACGTGCGACGGGATTGCCATGTCCAATACAGTACATGTCTATGCATGTACCAGTATGTCAAAAATATTACGTTCTGAGGGCCGGGAAGGGAGGGGTTCGGTCGAAACTAAAATAATTTGTTTGGTGGAAAAACTTCGATATCTACGGACGGCCCCATTACCTCTGGACCTCACGGGTAACATGGATGAGAAAATTCATCAACATACGCGATTGGATACCTTGAAAAATGCATACATGCACACACGTACATGTGATTGTGTATCGTTGTTCTAGATTTTCTAGCACAACTGTGGTTTGTGGACTTGTCACAACTGCATCAAACTTTTTTTATCTGAACAGTAATGACAACCTTGGAAAGGTACTGTATTTTCCGGAGTATAGTGCGCACTTTAGATGTGCTATTTTAGGCCCTAAATCGCAGGTGCGCACTATGCTCCGAATATGAAATGCATGTACTTCAATGAAGATTGAAGTGCGCACCCCCAATGAAGATTCGGGGTGCGCGTTATACAAAGGTGCGCACTATACTCCGGAAAATACGGTATTCGAGGGAGGATTGCAGTGAACAGCAACTACAATAGAGGGTACGTTTTGTTTCTATTAAAATTCAAAGAGATATAGTGTTTCCATAGCAACCTGCCCAATAGGGTGTCCGTGTTACCTGTAGAAAATGACCCAGACCGAATGCCGGAGGAAAACGCTCCTCGGCACCACACCACATGAAAACAGTGGATAACTTTGAGTAGACGAGGTGAAACATGGCCCAAGAAGCCCTGCACGTAAGTTGCTTGAACCTTGCCGGGCACATGCAAAACCCCTACCAGGCTGCAGTGCATTCGGCGGTGTGTACTCATGCGGTCTGGTGATGTAATGAGAACTGGCGTGCAATGCTGCGGTTGCAACTTTGCATTGGACTTTTATATTTACATTCTATTTTGGATTATAATAATTATATTCGGGTGGAGAGCCAAGGATTAATTTCTTGTAAAGTAACTGGGTGAATAGTGGATATTATAGCATAAATTGTAGCTCATTGGTCCTCTTTTCTTCTTCTTTGAATTATGTTCATATTCTGAAGTCCAATAAAGTATGGGTGAAGTAACCCTATGCCCCCCCCCCCCTTGCAATGCGTGAGAAAACGGCTATGCCGTACGTGCCCATTCACAGCAACTGTGTTCTACTTTTCTTTTCCCGTTCAAACCCTCATTCGGATTTCTTTGCCCGACTGTGGAACTCTGGTTTGAATTTCGCGTTACGTCTTCTTTCGAGTCATCGGTGTACAGGTGTGTTTGAGGTGTTCGATGAAAAGAATGCGCAGAGATACAACTCTCTCTCTCTCTCTCTCTCTCTCTCTCTCTCTCTCTCTCTCTCTCTCTCTCTCTCTCTCCCTCTCCCCTCCCTCTCTCTCTCTCTCTCCTCCCTCCCTCTCTCCCTCTCTCCCTCTCTTGGCTGTCACGTTACATGCATGGTGTGTCCGGTCATGATAAGTCATTGCCAGCCAGAATAACAATACACCTAGGGCGGTGGAGTGCTCCGATCTTCCAACTGACCTCTATACTATAGACACGAAGCTACAGTAACTTGAATACATGAACAATTGACAGGAAGTGGATCTGAGACACGATTTCAAACTGGCATAACATGTGAACACGTTGGTGGGTTGGTCAAACTAACAGAAAACAAGGGGTAGACGAGGGTCCCATCGCCTTTCCTGCTCAAGGATGATGTGCAATGGAGCAACAAGGGAGCCAAACATCTAAACGGTCGTGTTTGCCTCAACGACTTACCTAGCTGAGTCTGAGTTCGCATCAATTTGTTGGAAGGAGAATCATCCCTAGCCCTGCTACGGATATCTCTCGGGGATCCTGGCAGCGATGACAAGTCCCTCACTTCCACAAACTTCTTCGGCACGTACATAATTTTCTTATCCTTTCTCTCAACTTTCCACCACTCCTCATTGGATTTCTCGATCAGCCGGAACACATCGCCCTCCCTGAACGGGGTGCCAAAAGCTGCCCCCTCTCCATAGTCGAAGAGGGCGACCACGAACGCCATGGTAGGCTGGTCGAAGCAGCAAACACCTATGTGAGTTCAGCAAACATATGTACGCCAGCTGGCGTTTCTCCACTTTCGGCCGAACTGCACCTAGATCCAAGAATTCACAGTCAGGAGTTTTCCGATGGCAAAACTGGACCACAACACTCCGGAATAGGGCTGTTCTATGCCTCTCTCCTAAACCCCCAAAGCAGTGTGATACTGAACGGAGAGCTGGCAAGACTCCACAAATCCGCATTCGGTCAACACGCCATGGGCAGTGCGTGCAGCGTTGGACAACAGCAACAAACCCTGTGGACAAGCTTCTTCTTGACCAGGTTGCAGTTGTGTCGGATCAACCAGGGAGCAGGTCAGTGCAGAAGTTGTGCAGAGATTTTGCCTGCACTTCCACCACTGCATGCACTACATGCGACCAGACCCGACACTTCTACACTACAGTGTAGTTCTACAGCCAACAGCTAGAGCTAGACCGCGATCCGGGCCTCAAGTTTTCTCACTCATGACCCGAGTCATGTGCGCCATCATGCCAGTCATGCATTGCCAGAGGTTCTAGTTTTGCGGTCGACCGGGCCGCGGGATTTGCAGGTCCACGCCAACGGCGCATGCAAAACCAGGGGAAACAGGGGAAAATCGCGCTCCGATCCGCGCCGTGGATCGGAAAACTGTATGATGCGCGCAAACGAGGTCTCAAATTGTCATGACGTCACTGTGGCATGCCGTCCGTTGATGTCACGGAGGGAATATTATTGACTGAGCTGAGCTACATTCAGAAAAAGATGGTACCCTACAGTGTGTAGCTTTTGGCCATAAACGGGTCAAATTTTGAGTTTTCGTCACAATTTTTGGGCAATCCCCCATGGAATGCTCTTCCAATTGTGTTTTTGAAGTCTATTTCTCCAAAAAGCAAGCCATAACAAGAAAAGGATTTTGGCCAGGTTTTGCCCCCAAAGCACTAAATTGGGTAAAAACCATGAAAATCCAGGCCGTTCACTCCACTTGCATTACAGTACATTTGCGGTTCGAACCCCACACACTGCCAGTTGAGGTGCCTTTTTTGGACCCTTTTTCAAGTTTCGAATCGCGCGGCACTGCACAAACACAAAATCGCCAAACACGGGAGCTCTCCAGTCTCCAGAGCCAGCCAGCAGCGCTCATCTTTTCTGAATGGACTGTAGGGATCAGGGAGTAGTAAAATACACCTGACAACCAGCTAGCAGCTTTCGATTTTGCCAAGACTAAAAAGGCAAGAGTACGAACTCGTAGTCTACGTACTCGTACTCTTGATTTTACCAAACATCTCGGCGCCGCGGCCGACCCATTCGCGCTTTTTGCCGAGTAAAAATTTTGGGGCGCCATGCGTACGGAAACGCGCCGAAATGGAAATTCCAACATGTTGGATATAGTTTCAGCGCGTATCAGGCGCGTATCACTACATATACATGCCAGTCACTTTCACTGGCAGGGTCAAAGATTAGTACTCGAAAGTGTCGCACGCGCTAAATACGACTCGGATTGCTGTTTTTTGTGAAAGGCACAAAATGAATGGCGCGTTTAAAAAAATGACGCATATTGCGCTTGATATCCGGGTTGAAATTTTTATTTTCGAGTTTATAGGGGCTGTACGGTATACCAGGGAGTAGTAAAATATTTTACGACATGGGTCACAGTCGAACACACAAAAAACAGCAATCCGAGTCGTATTTAGCGCGTGCGACACTTTCGAGTACTAATCTTTGACCCTGCCAGTGAAAGTGACTGGCATGTAGTGATACGCGCCTGATACGCGCTGAAACTTCCAACATGTTGGAATTTCCATTTCGGCGCGTTTCCGTACGCATGGCGCCCCAAAATTACTCGGCAAAAAGCGCGAATGGGTCGGCCGCGGCGCCGAGATGTTTGGTAAAATCAAGAGTACGTACGAGTTCGTACTCTTGCCTTTTTAGTCTTGGTAAAATCGAAAGCTGGTAGCTGGTTGTCAGGTACTCTTGGTAAAATCAAGAGTACATAACCAAAAATGACTGTACTCTTGGTAAAATCGATGCCTGATACGGATTACTAGTAGTATAGTACATGTACCTTGTTTCTTCCAAAATCATATCGATCCACAGTGAATCCCAGTGATAATAATTCGTGGACATGATCTCGTCCTGGCAGTGTATCATGCTGAACGGGTAAGAAACAACTAACTTCACTGAGGATCGATATGATTTTGGAAGAACCCAGGGACACAATGTGTCATGTATAAAACCCGTGTTGCCTGAAACCGACCCTGCGATTTTTATGAAACGTTACACAAGAGAGCTAGAGAGTAAGCTTTGTCGCAACGCTGAGTTTCACGTGTTACCAAGACTCAAGCAAGAGTATTAACTATTATCATGATTATAACCCCCCACCCCAGAGTGACTGTGCAACTCTGCATATGGGGTCTCCAACGGCGAAAACTCACATCACGTGTCTCATTTACGTTCGTACTACACAGTACGCACTGCACTGTATAGCGTGCTCGCAATCCGAATATCTGCCATGATCATGCTGGGGATTTGCATACCCGCAGCGAGTTTCTCGGAGGCCGAGTCTTTTTTTTATTACTCCGCTGCTCGCTAAAATCGGGCTTGAAACCTACACCTGCGACACTGCACCACGTCACGATGTGAGTTTTCGCCGTCGGAGCCTGGTACCCCATAGAAAGGGTATCAGGAGTTGCACACCCTTAAGGCCTTGGGGGGTTATAAACTCTTGGTATTACTACGATCATCAGGCAACGTGAAACGTTATACGGGATCGGTGGATAAAAAATACGGTTTTCCGGAGCAAAACTCCCAGTGGAGCAACATGTCGGGCTGCAGGTTTCTAGTGCCAGGCTCGGCAAAATATCGAAGATTTCGCAGCAAAATATCGAGGCAAGCGGAGCCTGAGAATCTGTCTGGGCCGCCTACCTCGCGTACAGTCTGCCCCGATGCAAAGCTCGCTGTGTTTATTAGTAAATTATTACGGAGGGCACTCGGGGGGGGGGGGGGGGGTCAAATGAGGGAGCAGCTGACTGGTACAAACACCAGGTCCGCAGATGTACAGATTTATTATGATCGTATACATTGTACATACATGGGTACATACATGGGTCACAGTCGAACACACATACCATGTATCATGTATACGCCCGTCTCAAGAGAAGCACGCAAATCTGCAAATGCACTGGATGTGCACCCACAGATTTTCTCTTATACTGGTCGGCGATTCACGTTATCGTATGGTTGTCGATCCATGCAAGCGTATGGTCGTCGATCCATGCTATCATATGACCGTCAATTCATGCCACCGTATGTTCGTCGATTCGTGCAGTCGTATGGTCGTCGATTCATGCCATTGTATGGTCTGCGATTCACGCAATCGCATACCGTCATCGATTCATGCAATCGCATACCGTCATCGATTCATGCAATCGCATACCGTCATCGATTCCTGATATACACTATACAGTCATCGGTTCATGCCATCGTACGGTCGTCAATTCACACTATGGTATAAAGTCATCGATTCATGCAATCGTATGGTCGTGAACTCACGCAATCGTACACAGTCATCGATTCATGCCATCGTATGGTCGTCGATTTGTGCAATTGCATGGTCGTCAATTCGTGCAAGCTCGTGCACGCAACACGGTCGTGCACAAATGTTTGATTGGGTATACTGCAGCCAAGCCATTGATGATGACGAATCTTCCTTCACTGCCATAGATCTACCACAGCCAACAGCAGACCATGACGAAGATTCGTTTGCAAGTACATCAAACACAACCCGACCAATGGATTTTGAAGGAAAGGACGCGGAATAGAGCAGGCGGACGACTTGCAATGGTTGGGACCACACAATGACTATGTATCTGTGGAATGTGCCAGCAGTGGAGAAGTCCCAGCTTAGCTGTCACATCATCTCCACTTCCTTATACAGTGTCACACAGAACTACATACTATACTAGATCACTATGCTGTATGTATAGCTGTTACACTATAGCTGAGGGGAGAGAGAGAGAGAGAGAGAGAGAGAGAGAGAGAGAGAGAGAGAGAGAGAGAGAGAGAGAGAGAGAGAGAGAGAGAGAGAGAGACAGAGAGAGAGAGAGAGAGAGAGGAAGAGGAAGAGGGAGAGGGAGAGAGAGAGGGAGAGAGAGAGAGGAAGAGGAAGAGGGAGAGGGAGAGAGAGAGGGAGAGAGAGAGAGAGAGAGAGAGAGAGAGAGAGAGAGAGAGAGAGAGAGAGAGAGAGAGAGAGAGAGAGAGTGAGAGAGAGTGAGAGAGGGGAGAGAGAGAGAGAGATGGAGAGAGAGGAAGAGGAAGAGGGAGAGGGAGAGAGAGAGGGAGAGGGAGAGAGAGAGAGAGGGAGAGAGAGTGAGAGAGGGGAGAGAGAGAGAGAGAGAGAGAGAGATGGAGAGAGAGAGAGAGATGGAGAGAGAGAGTCTTTTTTGAACTCCAGACCTTGTTCAGGCTTCACTAGTCAGGCACCATCACCATGTCACTATTGCCGTCCGCAGCGCTGCTATTGATCTTGGCAACATCGTCACGGTTACTGATGTTGCTAATATCATCGTTGACCACTGTTTCTGCCATCACTGCTGCTACAGCTGTTGCCACCCTGACCGTTGTTGGGGCACTGCTGTTTCCCTCGTCATATTCGTTACTTTTCTTGCTATTGTCGTCACTGGGACTTCTCTTGCTCTCGTCACCAATGCCACTGCAGTTGTCGTAACCACTGCTACTGCTCCTGGTGCTGCTACTGCTCCTGGTGCTGCTACTGCTCCTGGTGCAGTTACTGCTGCTGGCGCTGCTACTGCTGCTGGTGCTGCTACTGCTGCTGGTGCTGCTACTGCTGCTGGTGCAGTTACTGCTCCTGGTGCTGCTACTGCTCCTGGTGCTGCTGCTGCTCCTCCTGCAAACATAGCTGGCCCTGCTGGTGGTATTCCCGCTGATGGTCCTGCTGGTGTTATCGTCACTGCTGGTCCTGCTGGTGTTATGGCATCACTGCTGGTCCTGCTGGTGTTATGGCATTACTGCTGGTTCTGCTGGTGTTATGGCATTACTGCTGGTTCTGCTGGTGGTATCCTCACATCCACTACTGCGTACTGAGCACTGGTATCGCTGCCATTACTACTGCCATGGGCCTGCTGCTACCCACATCATCACAGCCGCCGTGACTGCGGTTGCCATAGTGACTGCTGCTACCAACATAATCACAGCCGCCATGACTGCGGTTGCCGTAGTGACTGCTGCTACCCGCATCATCACAGCCGCCGTGACTGTGGTTGCCATAGTGACTGCTGCTACTACAGCTGCTGATGTCATCACTGCTGCTAATGCTGTTGCTAACGTCATCACTGCTGCTACTGCTGCTGCTGTTGTCACCGCTGGACGCTGGTACTGATCCTGCCAACGTCACTATTGTTACTGTCTGGGGTGATGGCGGTGGCCTTGGAGTGCTTGTTTAGGTCACTCAACGACGCCATGGTCTTCTCAACGGAGAACTCAGCATTGTCGATCTTGAACAAGTCAGACTGGACACAAAAGGCAGGGCAAAACAGACAACACCAAGCAGTTACACGCACAATGCTGATGATGGCCGGCCACTGAGAACTCTTTTTCCTAAACATAAATAATTATATCCATGCATAGAGAAGCATGACTCACATCGTCACTTTCTGTGACGTCCAGGTTGCCTACAGACACGTCGGACGGCCTCCGCACTCTGCTTCAAATGACTACAAACAAGAAAAAGAACGCTTCAGTCGCGATCATAGTGGTCTCCTCGAATACATGCAGGCGCTTGCCTTTTTCAGATTGTCGGACGGCCTCCGCACTCTGCTTCAAATGACTACAAACAAGAAAAAGAACGGCTCAGTCGCGATCATAGTGGTCTCCTCGAATACATGCAGGCGCTTGCCTTTTTCAGACTGGTCCTCTGGGGCAGGATTTACTGGATTCGCAATCATTAGCTCTCGAATTTGAGACCGGTTTCACTCAGCTGCAATCACGTGAAGTTTGCCATATACCGTAATGTCGCGTAATAAAGCCTGGCGTATTCCTGTAGAAGCCGATGTAAGGGCTAGGCTTCTATTCACAACAGGCTTCTATTCAAACCAGGTATTTCTATGTATGTCAACACTAACACCAGGCTTATGTACTGCCAGTGCATGTTGAGAATCAGGCTTCTATTCAAACCAGGTATTTCTATGTATGTCAACACTAAAACCAGGCTTATGTACTGCCAGTGCATGTTGAGAATCAGGCTTGTATTCAAAGCAGGTTTCTATACAAGACATGCTTTAACACAAGACACTACGGTATGTTGCAGTAACTATGTGCCAGGGTCGTAAACTACAGGGCCAGAGCAAAGGCTTCTGCGAGCAAAATATCACAGCTCGCTTTGCAGTGTTTGTGTGAAAACGAATGCACGGGAGTGGTTTCATATCGGTCACGCGACCACCGTATGACGCACATAAAGGCCCATGCGCTTCTGAGTGAATTTTTGCGTTATTTTCTATTTTTTGGGTCGTTTTGTCTCACACATAGGCGTATGCGCTTGAGTTGCTAGTGTACCGGTACCGTGCATGATTACACACATAGTGCAATACTAGTACCGCAATGCACATTAAACTTTGTGAAAATGGTGTTTTTCTGGTGTCTGTTTGTCGCGGGATGGACTGCATGTAGGTTCACTAATAAGCCCATGCGCTTATTTGTGAGGGTGCGCTCGTATGCGCGGGTATAGGCACATGCTCTTATATGCGCGTCACTACGGTATATTTGTGCAGAAAGTAATCATGCCGTGTGGACAGTGGAACCAACATGGCAACCGACATTGTGTAACCCATACATGCATGGGTTGCGTGGAACTTGGAACCCACATGGCCGATATTGTGTGACCCATACATGCATGGGTTGTGTGGAGTTGAAACCAACATGGCCACCAACATCATGTGACCCATAGATGCATGGGTTGTGTGGAGTTGAAACCAACATGGCCACCGACATTGTGTGACCCATAGATGCATGGGTTGTGTGGAGTTGAAACCAACATGGCTGCCCTGTATGGTCACATGTGATAGATATGAGACCACTGTATAGTCATTGGCTAGTTTAGTACGATTCTCGGTGTGCATACACACAGCTCTGATCGTGGAAAGTTAGCCAAGCATAGAAAAACAGTCATGGGCTTGACAACAGGCCGTGGGTTGCAAAAGCAAAGATCAACGGCCTGGATTTGAACGCAGCACGCTTGTTTTTCTGGGATAGTGTGCCACCGACTAGGCTACTGAGAATCACACACACATGCCCGCCGTCCATTTTCCCTGGGGAACAACCATGGTTTTTTTTCAAAATAATTATGGTTACCCCCCCCCCCCCACACACACACATAGAAAAATGAATCAGAAGCGATACAGGATTTGGAAACAGGCAAAACTAAGAACTTCCTCTGCATTACGATCAACACATGGTGTCTGACGTAACATTTTTTCCCCAAAGGACAGTACCTGTGTCAGAACAAGGGTGTCCACAACGGCACCTCCAAATCACCACATCTGCACCCGCCCACAACCCCCCCCCCCCCCACCCACCCATACACAGTGGCACAGATGCATACACCATGTGCACACAGACACACACATACCCCTCCCCTCCCCCCCTTACACACACACACACATCCCCCCCCCCCCCTACACGCATCCCCCCCCCCCACACACACACGCATGCCCCCTCCCCCCACACGCATCCCCCCACACACACACGCATCCCCCTCCATACACACATACCCCACCCCCCACACACACACGCATGCCCCCTCCCCCCACACGCATCCCCCCCCCACACAAACGCATCCCCCTCCATACACACATACCCCCCCCCCCCACACACACACACGTACCCCCACACACATGCACCCCCCCCCCCTCCCCTCCACACACACACGTACCCCCTCCCCCACCACACGCATCCCCCTCTCCACCCCCCCCCCCCCCCACACACACACGTACCCCCCCCACACACACACACACGCACCCCCCTCCCCCCTCTCCACACACACACACACACACACACGTACACACAGAGAGAAGACCATCAAACTACTAGGCATACCTTGATCGGGGCATCCAGCTGCAACACTTTCTCGGGAAACGTAATTCGCACGAGCTTCTCGGCCTCGGAGAACAACTCCTGCTTGAAGGCATCGAGAGTTTGCGGCTGGTGAATGTCACATGACGCCAAAAGCAAAGGAAAGTAAAAAGAATGAAAGGCTTAGTTATACAATATTTGAACAGGCGGTGAGGTGACAAAAGTTTCAAAAAACAAAATCAGCTGAAGTGTCGTGTCACGAAGGTTTTATTGACATGTCACGAACAAATTCTAGAGAAAGTGGTGATGGACAAAGAAACAACTAGGATGGAAATGTATCACCACTTTCTCTAGAATTTTTTGTTTTTTTTTGTTCGTGACATCTCAATAAAACCTTCGTGACACGACGCTTCAGCTGATTCTGTTTTTTGCTATCCTTAAACAGTATTTGGTACAGTATTTGGTGTCACGTGTTGCCAACTATGAATGCATTCTCTCCACACCCCAGGTATGATGGCTGGGCGTATCTTGAGCAAAGGGAGTACTCTGGCAAACTGTGCTGCTCACAACTGAATGGAAAGAGCAGATCACTTGTGATCGAGCTACACATAATCACTAAACTGATAAATCGATCATAATGATATCAGCTAAGCCATTTGAAAAGATCGTAGTCGTTTCAATACACACCAATACACACACACACACACACACACACACACACACACACACACACACACACACACACACACACACACACACACACACACACACACAACAACAACAACAACAACAACAAACACACACACACACACACACACACACATACCTTGGACCTTGGACGCGCTGCCATATTCTGGCAATGCGGACACTATGGGGGGTTGAGCACACACATACACACACACACACACACACACACACACACAAATGCACCACACACACACACCACACACACCACACATACACACACACACACATGCACCACACACACACGCACACACCACACACACACACACACACACACCACACACACACGCCACACACACACACACCACACACACACGCACGCACACACACACACACACACACACACGCACACACACTCACACACACACACATAACAAACACACACGATTAGAGACTTAACAAATAATTTCGTATCTCCACTTCTACACACAGGACAGTTACAAACGACCGCTCTACTTGTTCAAGAAGACCTTGGCTATCGACTCATCACATCCTTTTGTGTCCGTGAAGATAGATGTCGCCAGGGCGAAGCCCGAAGTGCGCGCGCTCGGACAAGCAATTGTCACGAGTTGAAAACATGAAGTATGCGCGTCGCGGGTTTCTCCATTTTTTTCGCAGCAACCCATGCGTATTAGATATCAAGACATCGAGATTTTCAGTGGCTTTCAGGTCAACTTTGTCCGAATTTCCTGCGTTGAAAGTTGCCGGCACTGCCATCGCTCGCGCGCGCGCGCGTGGGAAAGCACAAATGATACGAAAATGCAGAAAACGAACTTCGCTCACGTACCGTCGCGAGGAAGACCATTTTCGGTACATTTTCTCTTCATAGTTGTCTGGCTGGCCTGGATATCTATCTTTCCAGAGAACCAGCCACACTAACTCCGAGCTCTACTCAACTGATCCCAAGTTTTGGTACAGTAATGTACATGTTGCAGGGAAGCATATCCACGAACTTTGCTGAACTGCTTTTGTTCCTATGAACCCAATTTCTTTATCACAGTGACAACTTAGGATGTGGATAAAAAAGTCACCAAGTTTTTTTTCTTTCCGGAGGAAGTACTACTGGAGTCAGACTGTGGAAAGTTGAACTTGAGGGGTTATGCAAAATTATCACAAATTACTTGGTCCGCCCAGTTAAAATTGGCGCTTATCTTCACACTTGTCTCAGGAAAGAAATACGAATATTTGAAGCAAGCCACGATCACAAAGCACTATATACATGATTATTTACATGTCAGTAAGCAACTCAGTCGAAAATTCAAGCAAGTTACACATCCTCCTCGCCACTATCGTCGCTAGAGGAAGAGCTCAAAACGTACGATCCGGACAGTTGCTGCACGGGTCGTTTCATAGCTTGTTCCACTTCTCCTCGTCTCGAATCACGCTCAAAGGGAGTGCGTGCCTGTCACCTTCCCATCAGAAGCTGAGTGAGACTGCCCGCATGTTGACTGTAAGTGTTATCCCCGTTCGTCGCAACAATGCGTCTTTGTTTGAGACAAAAAAGGCAACGCCATATCAGTGTCCTTTTTTCAAATCGCCTCTTGCGCTTGTGGTACTTGCTGATCAGCACCCGTACCCACGCGAGCCGCTGGCGCTTGAAGATCTACATATACATGCAGCGCGCAGTGATAGCTTCCGCTTGATGTAGCACCTCAGTGACCTGTGCGTACTGCACTTACAACGCCGTGCACCAGGCTTTTCGGCTAGTTTCCTAAAAGTCCTTTGCACGAGTGTTTCTCTCAGGACTTGGTGTCTTTGATTAGCTCCTTTGCCCTCTCCTCTGTGAGCTTCAAAGTGTGTCCGCCGGATTGGTCTCACTTACTGGAGATATCGACATGAGCTGCAGTTTCTTCGTCAGCGATTTGCTGGTGATAGCCCTTCACTAGGCGCTGTACTGTGCAAGCACTGAAAATCAAGCTCGCGAAGCGCTTTTTGAGCTTTTCTATACCTCCCCGGGGTAATGAATCCTTGCCATCAGACAGCTGGAAGTAGACAGAAACTGTATTCTCCATCGCTCTGAAATGCGAACATCCTGACCTATTTTACGGACTCGAGCGGAGGTTGCAGTGTTTTCTTGCGCTGACGGAAGTGTTCGTCGGCGGCAGCTCCGTCAAAAAGACTCAAACGAACCGATCGCAACTTCTGTGATGGTTTGTGCTGCCATGTCGTCGGATGCAATGGTCAAGGGTTATGTTCGGATGGTGAGTTTTTAGCTCCTGCCTTTCCATCTATGGAATAGCCTTTCGGCCACTTTTGTAAGTATTGGTGGACCTGGAACTAGTCCCAGCCCTAATATGGTGGAGAACTCAAATATGGACCTGGCCTTGCTGCTGGATGGGGAGATTCGTGACTTGGCCAAAAAGTCAGGACTTGCAGGTGTGGACTCGTTGGCCCGACCGGACCTTGTACTTCAACTTCGCGCCATGGACATCGGCAAATCAGGTATGCCAGCGCTAGTGAGCTCTATCAGTGCACTGTCCTCGACTATCACTGCATTAACTGTGGAAATGGTATCCCTCAGGGAGGACAGGGATAGGGAAGTTAGAGAAATGAAAGCAACCATTGATGGCCTCGTGGCGAAGATGATACACCTTGAGGAAGGCGGGAGTCCAAACCTGATTGCACAATCTACAACCCCGAGTACAACGTACAGTAGTGTAGCTAGTTCAGGTAGTACAGGGGCTGGGGTGAGGGAAACCGTCACTCGGACTCGTACTCCCCCCAACGCACACTCTACCAACCGTACCCGCACTTCCCAAACATCGACACATGTACACCAGACCTCATCACGCACTGAAACACCACCGGCTGCACCAACCAGATCAACATTGGCTACAACTAGTACAAGTGAAAATACGGGAAGCAGTTCGGATGGCTGGGCCGAAGTTGTACGGCGTCGGGTCACGTCCCGGTACGTGAAGCCTGTGGCCCCAGCTAACCCCAACATCCTTACAGGCGTAGAAAAAGTCGCGAAATCTGTGTTCTACGTGGGCAATGTCCACATGGAGTGTAGCGCTAACGCAATTACTGACTGGTGCAAGGACCGTGAGGTTGAGGTGCTCAATTGCAGTATTAGCGAATCCCGGACCTTTGGCACAGCATATGCACGACTGACTGTCCTAGCGACGGATGAAGGCAAAATACTCAGTGCAGGATTTTGGCCGGCAACAATTAGCCACACCGTCCGTAAGTGGCGCTTTGCCGACGGTACCAATGTGACGGAACGTGGTGGTGATAGTTCCTCGTCATAATCATGTTGTCTATGTCTTCCCTCAACTTGCATGCTACCCCATTCTACCCCAGATCAGAATCCGACCTAACGCTGATAACCATGAATTGTCGGTCTCTCGTCAATAAATTAGCTGAACTTTCGATTGTTCTGGAGAGCACTAAGCCAAGTATTGTTTGCCTCACGGAGACCTGGCTGTGCCCATCTGTTTCCGTGCATGTACCGGGCTATTCCTGTTTCAGAAGAGACAGACCAGCACACGAGAACAGAAATGCACACTCTTTCACTAGAGGATATGGTGGTGTCGCGGTGCTTGTCCGGACTGATGCTTTTCAACATATTCTCCACAGGCCCGACCTGCAGCGTCAGGGCTGTGAATCTACCTGGGTGGAAGTTAAGTCTCCATGCACCCCTAACCCTATTCTTGTATGTTGCATGTATCGACCCCCTTCCCAAACGGCGGTACAATTGTCCTTCTTCTCGGATATGCTGGTCGATGCTATACAGTCCTCTTGCTATGACGAGTGTGACTTCTTCCTGACGGGGGATTTTAATGCCAAACATAATGATTGGTGCTCTTCTGACTCCACCTCTACAGCCGGTACCAACCTACAGACAGTTTTTTCAATGCTTGGGCTCCAACAACTAGTGAGTTTCCCAACATACACTTCATCAGCGGGTGCCAACTCATGTCTTGACTTGTTGGTAACCAACAAACCCCAACATGTCCTCTCAGTCGACCACGCAGCTCCTCTTGGCACATCTGATCATCTGCAGGTTGTTTGTACGCTCAACTATGCATCGTGCTCGACACCACAAGCGACTGCTAAATCGTCCCTCCATCCCCAGGCTCAGTACAGGTATAAACAAGTGCCTACCCATGTCTGGCAGGTTGTGAATGAAGACTTGTCTAGGTTGGACTGGTCATTACTTCATCGGCATTCTGATGTTGATGATGCCATTGTCCTGTTTGATGCTTTACTACAGTCAGCATTCCATCGTCATCTGTTGCCTTACAAAGTTATTCCGCGGACAGGAGACTACATTAGGCCTCGTCCTACTATGCGGGATGCATCCCGACCCTGGATCACTCCGGACCTCAAGTGTGCTGTGAAACTGAAGCGAGATTTGTATAGCATTTATAGGAAGTATCCAACCAGTGAAAACTTCATTGCCTTTAAGCGCAAGCGTAACGAAGTGAAATGTTTGTCACGTACCCTCCATCGTCAGTATGTACAGTCGGTTCATGCCACCCTGTCTTCCCATGATCGCCCTAGTCTCCATCAATTTCTCCGCCATCTCCGTAAGAACTGTAGTCGGGAGCCGATCCGATCAATGACAGCTTCAGACGGCACGGTAGCAACAGATCCCGCAGACATAGCAGACATATTGAACACGCAGTTTACGTCGTTTGGACTTCCTGACGACCCTACGTGGCCTATACCACCACTCACCCCTTCACCCTCAATACCTGCGTCCCTCCTATCATTGTCGACTGGTACAGCCCAAGTGAGGAAATATCTCCGTAATCTGAAAACTGGCAAGTCCCCTGGTCAAGACGGAATTACCAACGAAGTTTGGAGAGCTCTTGCTCCGTCTGTTGCCTATCCTGTGTCAATTATCTTGAATATGTCATTTCGTGAAGGGAAATTCCCAGCCATGTGGAAAACTGCGGTAGTCGTGGCCACCTACAAAAATAGAGGACCACGCACCACCCCCAGCAACTATCGCCCTATCTCATTGCTCTCTACTTTATCAAAAGTGTGCGAACGTGTTGTATATGACATCATTTATGATCATGTTCGCATTTCACTTTCGCCAGCACAGTCGGGCTTTTGTCGGGGTGACTCCACCAGGTACCAGGTTACCCGCCTCGTGCAAGACATCCACACCGCCCGGAACGCCCATAACCATGTTGGTTTAGTTTTCTTCGATCTCGCAAAGGCCTTCGACACTGTTTGGCACAGGGGTCTCTTAGCTAAGCTGCGAACAGTATATCGCATTGATGGCAAGGCTATCGGCTGGCTCTCATCGTATCTCTCTAACCGACATCAGCTTGTACGCCTCTCAACTGTGTTATCGGAGCCTTTACCCGTTACTTCTGGAGTCCCCCAGGGTTCAATACTTGGGCCACTGCTATTTCTCCTGTATATTAATGACCTCCCCGATACTGCCCCTGGTGTCAGCCTTTTCGCTGATGACACAGCTCTGCTTTGCTCCAATGCTTGCCCTATACGCCTGCACAAAGCCATGCAAGATAGCATTGGGAAAGTTATAACCTGGATGCATGATTGGAAGTTGCAGCCAAACGTTGATAAAACGGCAGCTATGTACATTTCCCCCTCTCCCCCTTCCCTGCCACTTTGTTTTCCTTCTTCAAGTGTTGCTATTCGCATTGTTGAAGAGCATAAGCATCTTGGCGTTATTATTGACTCTAAATTGTCGTGGTCACCCCATGTGCAGTATGTCTGCAAGCGCACAAGCTCCATCCTTGGGGCTCTTCAAGCCCACTGTAGACATCTTCCTCTTTCTTGCAAACGCTTGTTTTATCGTTGCTATATATTGCCCTTACTTGACTACTGTGATACTGCTTGGTGTGGCATAACTACTACTGTATTGAACAAGCTAGAAACCCATAACCGCATGCTCCTTAAAATCTTATTTAGCAAAGATCGTCGCTTTCCCTCCGCTAGTCTTTACGAAATTGCCAAGATCAGTCCCCTTTCCACTCGACATAAGTACCACCTCTGTGTTCTCATACATAAAATATTACTAAATAAAATACCCTTGCATATGCAGGCTTATAATTGGTTCTCCGAAACACGGAACACCCGGAACTCACTCAGTCTCCCACGCGCTGCCTCCACCCTATTCACTAGATCCCCGATCTTTGCTGGCTATGTGTTTTGGGCAACATTACCAACGCAGGCCAAGACCAGCACGTCGATGGATAATTTTGTTGCTAAAATCTCTGCTCAATTATAGGTTTCATGTATATCCTGCTGGTTTGTCTCCTCCTTTGCCTTCTTTGCCTCTTATTTGTATTCTTTTATCTGTTTTACTGCTGTGGTTGGCTTTCACCCTTGTCTCAGTTTTATTGGCCGTCATCATGATGTGCCATGAGATAATGATATAAATACAAATACAAAAATCGGTGGTTCCATGCCGTGTGGCACAGGCAGAACACCAAAAAACCAAGTGAGAAGATAAGCGCCAATTTTGACTTGGCGGACCAAGTACTATTAAATTTTATAAATCTGCCCCCCCCCCCCCCATTTTCCCATCATTCTTCAGTTTTCCCAGCCATCATTCCTTGCCTTGAAAAGCACATGTTTAACCCTCTATTATTAAAAAGTGCCCGGGGGGGGGTAAGAAAAATTATTATTTTTGGAATTCATGAGAACTCAAATTTTTCGTAGCTCAGTTATATCTCCACGGATCTTTATAAACGATGGTTCTCTGGAAAAATGTCCAGGCCAGTCAGACAACTGTGAAGAGAAAATACAGCGAAAATAGTCTTCCTCGCGAGGGTACCTGAGCGAAGTTCGTTTTCTGCATTTTCGTAACATTTGTGCTTTCCTACGCGCGCGAGCGCGCGCGAGCGAACGCAGTACAGTCAACTTTCAACGCAGGAAATGCGGACAAAGTTGACCTGAAAGCCACTGAAAATCTCGATGTCTTGATATTTAATACGCATGGGTTGTCGCGAAAAAATGGAGAAACCCGCGATGCGCATACTTCATGTTTTCGACTCGTGACAATTGCTTGTCCGAGCGCGCGCACTTCAGGCTTCGCCCTGGCGACATCTATCTTCACGGACACAAAAGGATGTGATGAGTCGATAGCCAAGGTCTTCTTGAACAAGCAGAGTGGTCGTTTGTAACTCTCCTGCGTGTAGAAGTGGAGATACGAAATTATTTGTTAAGTCTCTAATCGTGTGTGTGTGCGTGCGTGCGTGCGTGCGTGGTGTGTGTGTGTGGTGTGGTGTGGTGTGGTGTGGTGTGTGTGTGTGTGTGTGTGTGTGTGTGTGTGTGTATTGGTGTCTATTGATATTAACGTGCAACTAGACTTGAGAGGGCATTGCAGAGTAGTTGCATACAATTTCAAAGTTGTACGGTTACCTGTAACTTGTATTCCTGCAGAGCTCAGGGCCTATCGTGTACACATCGTAGTGTAATTTGTATGCAACTTGTGTGCGATGCCCTCCCAAGTCTAGTTGCACGTTATTTGGCATATCATCTATTCACCAGAACAGACAGGTCTATCAAAGTCATGAAGTTTTTTGTTTCCGGAGGAAGCACTAGTCATACATCGGACCAAACTCATTGAAAGATAAGAATGAATCTAGCCGTTGTGCGACCGTTGAACATCTATTACGGAGAAATTTACACTTGGACATTTGCGAAATATTCGGGAGCAGTTGATAGATCAGCAAGGGAAACTTACACGTGTATTGACCGGGAAGACGTTGCAAATAGAATGCGAGTTCTTTCAAGTCCAGGTTTTGCACTTCTCTGACGTTGCTACCCATGTCACCAAATGTCGGCAACGAATTCACACACTTGCAGTGAGCATCGCCACCACTGTTGTTGATACCACTGTCTGTGTTGCAGCCATCACCACTGCTTCAGTTGTTGCTATGGTTATCTCTGGTACAGCTGTTGCTGCCTTCACCTTTCGTACTGCTGTTGCTATGGTCACTGATGCTGCTACTGTTGTCGAAGGCATATCCGCTGCTACAGCTGTTGCTGCAGGTATATTCGCAGCTACAGCCGTTGTTGAAGTCATATCCGCTGCAACTGCTGCAGCTGAAGTCATATCTGCTGCTACTGCTGTTGCTGAAGTCCGCTGCTACTGTTGCTGAAGTCACATCCGCTGCTACTGCTGTTGCTGAAGTCATATCCACTGCTATCGCTGGAGCTGAAGTCATATCCGCTGCTATCGCTGCAGCTGAAGTCATATCCGTTGCTACTGTCGCCGCTGTGTCTACTAATGTTGTGTTCACCTTTCTGTTGTTGCTGCTATTGTTGCTGCTGTTGCTGCTGTTGCTGCCGCTGCTGCTGCTGGTGCTGTTGCTGCTGCTGTTGCTGCTGCTGCTGATGCTGCTGCTGCTGCTGCTGTTGCTGCTATTGTTGCTGCTGTTGTTGTTGCTGCTGTTGCTGCCGCTGCTGCTGCTGGTGCTGTTGCTGCTGCTGTTGCTGCTGCTGCTGATGCTGCTGCTGCTGTTGCTGCTATTGTTGCTGCTGTTGTTGTTGCTGCTGTTGCTGCCGCTGCTGCTGCTGGTGCTGTTGCTGTTGCTGCTGCTGTTGCTGCTGCTGTTGCTGCTGCTGTTGCTTCTGCTGTTGCTGCTGCTGCTGCTGTTGCTGAGGTTGTTGGTGCTGCTGTTGCTGTTGCTGCTGCTTCTGCTGCTGTTGCTTTTGCTGCTGCTGTTGCTGTTTCTGCTGTTGCTGTTTCTGCTGCTGTTGCTGTTTCTGCTGCTGTTGTTGTTGCTGTTTTTGCTGTTGCTGCTGCTGTTGTTGGCAGTACTAGTACTGCATGCTTGCTGTGCCTTTGCCGCTGCTACTGCAGTTCTGCAATTGTCACCACTGGTACTGTGGTCATCGCTGTTGCTGATATTGCTGCTGCTGCTGCTGTAATGGCTTCCACTGCTCATGTAATCATCAATTCGGATATATCTTCCACCCGTGTCACCACTACAGCTACTGCTGTTGCGGTCATCACTACAGATACTGCTGTTGATGTCCTAGCTGCTACTGCTGTTGCTGTTATAGCTGCTACTGCTGTTGCTGTTATAGCTGCTACAGCAGTTGCTGTCATAGCTGCTAATGATGTTGCTGTCCTAGCTGCTACTGCTGTTGCTGTCATAGCTGCTACTGCAGTTGCTGTCATAGCTGCTACTACTGTTGCTGTCATAGCTGCTACTACTGTTGCTGTCCTAGCTGCTACTGCTGTTGCTGTCAAAGCTGCAACTACTGTTGCTGTCCTAGCTGCTACTGCTGTTACTGTCTTAGCTGCTACTGCAGTTGCTGTCATAGCTGCTACTTCTGTTGCTGCCATAGCTGCTACCGCTGTTGCTGTAATAGCTGCTAATGATGTTGCTGTCCTAGCTGATATTGCTGTTGCTGTCATAGCTGCTACTGCTGTTGCTGTCATAGCTGCTACTGCTGTTGCTGTCATAGCTGCTACTGCTGTTGCTGTCATAGCTGCTACTGCTGTTGCTGTGCTAGCTGCTACTGCTGTTGCGGTGATCAATGGTGCTACCTCTGTTGCAGTGATCACGGATGCTACCTCTGTTGCTGTCTTTACTGCAGATATTGCTGATGCTGCTGGGTGTGTGTGCATCATACTAGGCAGCATCAGAACCCCACACATCAGTATTTAATTTTCAAGTCCTTGAGGTATGACTGAGGTGATAGCAGTCGGGTGTAGTGCTCATTTTCCATCTTTTCATCTTCCATCTCTTCATCTTCCATCTTTTCATATTCCATCTCTTCTTCAGAAAACATGTAGAGCGTAGAGATATTCGTGTGGTTGTTCACAGCTGCAATGAAGTCTGTAGCCTGGCTGGCAGTGACATCATGGAAGTCATTGCCATAGAGGCACAACCAATTCAGCTGTGTCCAGCACTGTATACCAGTAGTAATGGCAGGTAGTGTTGTTGCTGTGAGGCCACATTCACTGATATACAGCTCTGTGAGATCGTTGCATGCTGATAGGCTGACCACAAACAGGGTGGTGGCATCATCTGCAGTCATGTCACTGAAGTCATTTCCACTAAGTTCCAACGCCTTCAGCTGTGTCCAGCACTGTATAATATGAGTAATGGCAGGTAGTGATCTTACTGTGAGCTGACAATGACCAAGACCGAGGTGTGCGAGATGCAGGCTGACCAAAGGCAGGGTGGTAGCATAATCTGCATTCATGTAACTCAAGTCATTATCCCGAAGACTCAACCTCTCCAGCTGTGGCAAGCACTGTAGAGCATTGATAATGGCAGGTAGTGATCTTGCTGTTAGGTCGCAGTCCCAAAGAGATAGGTTTGTTAGGTTTTTTAATGTTGACAGGGTGGTGGCACTAACGCCCGGGTCATTTATCTCCGTCATGGTGATAGAAGTGACACTTGTCATAGCAGACGGTGCATTCGCCATGGTAACTCCAGTAATGGGTGTAGGTTCGCACCGACCTACTTCGATGTCCTCAAGTTGTTTACAGGATGAGACAGCAGGAATGCCGTTGCCCACGATATTATCAGTACACTCGATCAGGTACAGTGAGTGTAGACTTTGATGAGACGCCTGAATGCACTGTTGAATCATATCAGAAACTGCAGTGTCCTTCACTCTATCCACGATCAGCATTTTTATTCCACTACACTGACCTAGTGAGCGTGGGAACTGATCTGCGTGGTCTGATGACCATCTATTCACTGTCACACGCTGTACAGCATCAGGGTGATGTTGCAGTGCTGTATTAATGGCACGGTGTTCAGCTGGATGTGAACTGCCATGCAGGCTGAGTTCATAGGAAGCAAGTAATGCTCTGATAGATTGCATCTGGCGATTGTTCATCTTCTGATGGTTAACAAGCTCTGAGTAGCACAGGTATGCAAGAATCTGACGTGACTTACTTACATCACCCTGTAGACTTGAGCCATCAGTATTCATGTACTGTCCACCAAGACTATCCTCACAATGCTGACGAAGCTCTGGACTGACATTTCCCAGAGACTGCAGAAGACTGTCTGGAAACTCATGGGAAAGAAGTACCTCAAGCTCGTCCATGTCCCCATCCCATTGCTTTGTTTTCTTCTTGGTCAGCAATGCGTTCAGCAAGTAGTCAGCCTGGTCCACAGTTTTCAGCTGGGCACACAGCAGAAACCAGAACGTTCTCATGTGCGCACTTTCCGCACCAAGACATTCAACGAGTCGTGTGATCCTGGTGTTAGTCATTGGCTTGTGGTGCGCTTGGAAGAGGGCAGCTAGGTATTCTTGCACTGTAAGGTGGCTGAAGCGATACTGCCTGAGTTCCTTCCTGGAAGGTGACTCTCCATCAGTCACAAGAAGACCAAGCCGCATCGCATCTTGACTGACCGAATGCTGCTGGATGTCGCTCTCATCGAATATCAGCTGCTTCTTCACAAGCATCCTGAACGCAAACTCTCCAATCTCAAACACTGACTTACGGATTTGCTCCGGTATTGAACTCCACTGCTTGTAACTGTTCCCACTTTTGCGTTCAAGGATCTGAATTATCATCTGGTCAAAGAGATCGGCTAAGCATCGCGGGATGTGATTTGAACAGTGGTACTGGATGCACACTTCCTTCGCAATGAACGGTGTGGCCATCATCCCCCGCAGGTATGAAGATCGTTCAACTTCAGTAATGAGCTTGCTGGCCTTCTTTGGTCGTAGGACTTTGTTGATATAGGTTTGAACGTCACCTGGACGGAAGCCAACCAGTTCGACATGTTGTCGATAGAAAGGCAATGCTGAAAGGCTGAAGGCATCGGCACAGGGCCGCGATGTGACAAGAATATGAGCACCCGGTAGCTCGTCCCCGATTATTACCCGATGAAGAAAGCTGCTCAAATCAGACAGGTTGGTCTCATCCAAGCCATCCAGGATAAGCGTTAGGCAATCAGGATGCTGACGTACGTAATCACAGATTACTTGGCGGTCATGGCTGTCCTCAATGCCAATTCCTTCCAAGTCAAGTATCTCACTCAGTGACTTAGCCTCACGCACATCTTTACGACGTAACTCCCTTGCCACAACCAGTTTCTTGCGTTTCCACAGCTGACCCATCGCCCATCGTAGAGGTGCAACCTTGGTAAATACAAACGTCTTGCCACATCCTGCACTGGCTACCGCCATTGTTCCCAGTGTCTCTCCTTGTTGTGTTGTATTGTCTTTCATCGTGTTGTTACCAAGTGACTCCAATTCAACTGATGTCATCTTCTCACCAGCATCAGTGAAAGCATGCTCGACTCTCCACATATCATAGCTTGATGCAACAAAGTTGTTTTGTTTGAACTCCTTACTCAGACTGGACTTGTTCAGCATCACCAAGTTGACTTGAACGTGTTCAACAGTTGGAGCCACACCAACCGGGAGCATTTCACTAGCAAAGGTATCCTTGGCACGGCAATACCGATCCTTGAGTAGTTTCTGTGCATGTAATACTTGTGAAGGTACATCATCCACATCTACACATTCCGTTGATAGTGACTTGCCACCTAACAACACAGAAAACAAGAAGAGAGATTTCATGTGACATTGTGCAAATCATTTTTACGTTGAATATTTTTGCCGTGCACTGGGTCTGCACTGGGTCTGCACTAAGGGCAGAAAGTTTTATGTCGCGACCAGGCTGGATTTGTGCATCCACTTGGATACACAAATTTGGATAAACTTGGATACAAACAATAAAAAGAGGATGAAAAAATGTTTTAACTCTGAGTTTCATGCACTAAGCGATCATCAGAAACCAGTAATGAGTTACTCCGGACACTGGTTTTTATACCCACAAAGTAAAAGTGTTCACCAGTGTCCAGTGTTTCTCATTACTGTTTTCTGATGATCACTTAGTGCATGAAAGTCAGAGTTAAAACATTTTTTTCATCCTCTTTTTATTGTCTGAGCTTCGGTATTGAGTATCCTACCCTGTTGGACCGCCTGGAGCCTCTCTGTTTTAAACTTGGATACAGTTTTTCATTGATCCACACACACACACACACACACACACACACACACACACACACACACACACACACACGACCCTTGGACGCCCATCGCTACTGCGATGATAGCGTGCGAGGTGAGTAATATGGGGAATGGCGCTTCAAGTCACCCATCCGGCGGAATGTTCGTCCATATATGCACTGAAAACTCTTTGCTAGATCTGGAGGAGGAAGACGAGGATGACGAGACAACTTCCTTCACTCTCCCCTGTCTTGTGCTACATCATACAGTGGTCCCTCTAT